>NW_023396922.1:0-91232 GCF_011125445.2 Fundulus heteroclitus
TATTTTTAGTCCTGACAGCAGAATAAGTCTTTTTTCTGTTTGACCTGCAGCACAGAAACCACAAACTGTTTCAGTTCCATTTGAAAGACTTTCCACTTTCATCTATGTTATCATTTAACATGTTTCCAAACCTTGTGCATAATGGAGCTGTTCAGTCCGGCCCCATTCACATGGTTTTATGGTTTAAAAATAACCCTCCTCTGAGTAATTAGGGAGAAATTGAGATCAGAATTTGATACATTTAACAAAGTTGAGTGAAAAGATGAATTAATTTAATCTTCTACCTGAAGCTTAGGTAGAATTGTATCCTTCATTGATATTACAACATTAAACAAGCAAATTAAAATGGGACTGTTATAAAACTGCTTATTTGGTTTCTTACCTTTATCTTATTAGACATTCTGTCCTTAAAATGGTCAACAGTGGCATAGGTCACAATGGAATACACCTCATCCTGGGGAAAATGGACAGTAAACCTTTATTTACTGTTATAATACAGACAATCTGCATCTTTCTAACCACATCAATTCTTCTGTCTTAAACATCCAGAGTCCTAAATGTCAGCACCTGCTCCCCACAGAGCTGTGTGCTGACCCCCTGCTTTACATCCTCTAAACTCATGACTGTTCCCTCACCCACTACAGTAATGACGTTGTCAGGTTTGCATACGACTTCACCGTGGTGGGGCTCATCTCGATAATCTTTTCAGCAGTTCTGAAGAGATTATCGGCTTTCCTCTCCAAACACTGCAAAGATTACACTCTTCCTGTTGCTTCAAAAAGCAAATGGCGTCATCAAGGACATCTCACATCCTGGTTACGCTCTGTTTGAACTGTTGCCTTCAGAAAAACGCTACAGAGCATGAAAAACAAGAACCAACCGTTTCAAGAACAGCTTTTACCCAACAGCAATAACCACCATCAATGCTGATGAACACATCTGGTATGCAATATGCTCACAGGGAACGATGGAATATATGTGAGGAATGATTATTTGTAATTTTCATGTTTTTTTAAGTGTGGGGTACAGACTGGTTGGCATTTTTTTAATCTTGATGTACTTGTTACAAATGATAGCAAAACTATAATCTATTCTATTTGTTTTAAACTTAGTCCCAATTTTCAAACTATTCTTAAAAATATGAAGAATAATTTGATGGTTTTCCTTTGGGGTCTATTAACTATAGGTAATATGTTTGAGCGAGCCAATACTCACATGATGATGACTCTCATGGGCTGAATCTGGATCTTCTAGATAAAAATAAACCAAATCATTATAATTATTTCCATCAACAATATTTAATGATCATATTCAACTTCTGTTTTTTTTTAACCACTATCAGATGAACCACACTGTGGTTGCTATGGAAACAGCTCTTCCTTATTCTGAGAAAAGTTATTTACAGCAGAAAGATCAATGAGATAAAAATGAACATGAACACAGCTCTGTTTAGAGAAATGAACATAGAGGATGGGCAGTTTATTATAACTAACAAACACAAGTAGTTAAACAGTCAGAAGTACTTGACTGTTTTAGAAATACACAGCAGTCAAAATAAAAATACATGAATAATTAATAATAAATGAAAACTTAAAAAAAGAGCCAGAACAACCTGGCCAGCATCTGTGAAGGTTAGTTGCCTTTATTGGACATTTCTAAAATAATGTCACATTTGTCCAGAGGCATCACGGTTTCCCAGATAGTCGAACAAGAATAGTGCAAACTAGAATGGCAACAACTGCAATACCAATCATTCTAGAAGATGACAATGACCCAGGAGCTTTATTTTAACCTACTTCACTCTAAAAACCCAGCGTAGAACAGCTTAAACATTGGTTCAAATGCAGAGGCCTCAAAATGAGTGAAAACAAAGCAGTATTATCATTTTGATGCTCACTTGTTGAGCGGCTGAAAAAACAAGATAAAAACAGAAAAATGCATTTTGTTAGAAAAAAGCAAGGCCTTAAAATGTGACTTCATGTTCACAAAGAAACCCAAGAAGCTGCAACAACTGACTCACGGAAGTTGCAAGTGACTTTAGGGACAAACAATTGGTGAACAACTCAGATCTTTACATAAATAGAATATAATCAAGGAGGATTAAATAATTAGAAAAACGACTAAGTAGTGAAATGACTGACTCCGGATTGGTTCTTTTAGACCTACTGTTCATTACATGTGAAGTATGTTCTACTGAACAAATACGTTAGCAAGGCTGGATCTCTGATAGAGATTCTGGTCCTGGACCCAAGGGCCTAATCCGACTTAGGAACCATGTAAGGGCTGCGAAACTAGTAGCGTCAATGGAGCCTGTGCCTTACATATTTTAGAACATATGGTAGGAGAAAAAGTGGGTGAGAGGACACTTTTATTTTAAATCTGGTGATTATTTCAGGACAGTTTCTACATAAGGGGAGAAATGGACCAACAGCCCACCAACAGACAAATGAATCTTTGTGGGCTCATGAACACAAACCTAGTGTCCGACAGTTTTTTTGTCTTTTAATTTTGCTGATCTATACCAGTTTTGGTTCTGGTGAGCTTCAATGAGGTTCTGATTCAGCTAGCAGCATGATGCTCCGTATACCTTTGGTTTTGGGTAGCTGCTCTCTGCACTCTGTTGTCTATCTGCACTTTTGGAAAAATGTATGACTGTAATTATCCAGTTAAAGGTTGCAGCTGATTATCTTCTTGGACACAGCCCAGACTCTATGATTAAATAATTATCTGTTGCTTCAGCAATGGATGCAGCAAAGAGCTCAATCATAAGAAGCTGTTCTAAACCACCTCAGCTGCCCATACTGAGAGGTCTTTTTCACTCTCCATCCTCTAAAGATGTTTTTAGTGTAATGTTGGTCCAATGGTAACTGTTGCTGTGCTGCAGCTTGAACAGATCCTGTTCTCAGTGGATGTTTTAGGAGTGATTCTATCCAGCCAAGCTACAGGTGACAGCGGTCCTTTGGTAGTTTATCAACATCAGTGGTGAGTGTTTTTTAACCTTTAGCTTATTCTGATTGTCTTAATTATGTGTGAGCTGCTAAACAACATGAGAGTTGACAGAAACCCAGAGGTCAAGTTCTAACAGACTGGAAGAGAGCTGATGTTCAATGTGGGCAGAAAGTTCTAGATTGAGGCTCACTTTGACTTCCAGTTGCACTGGACCCCCCCTGAAACCTGGCTGGCCCTCCCATATGAGCCAACCAGGAGGGAGGGCCAATCTAACCCCCAAGAAGGGTTAAAGAAGAGGAGAAAGAGAGAATGGAGTCTAAAAGAAATATTAGGAACAGATGAGGATAGGAGGAAAACTGTATTATAAATAAAGCATTGTTCTTATTTTTCCAAAATACAAAACTGAAACATAGAATATAGTAGGTGGATGCTATAGTTAAACACTGATGTGCAGCAAATCTAGTACCTGTTGTGGTGCTGTGATCCTTTTTAACTCTGATTTTTCTGAGTTTGATAAAAACAGCAGCAAGAACCACCAGCAGCAGGAGAACACAGATCACTGCTCCAAGGATGATGATGGTTCTGTTGGCAGGAACTCCTGTTAAGAGACAGAGAACATGACAGAGAACATGACAGAGAACATGCAATGCAGAAGGTATAACAAATCTGAAGGAAAAAAATATTAACAGATATCCCTCGACTTCAAGACACATATTATAATAAGACGACATATTACCTTCAATCTCATAGTGAGCTTCTACCTGCACTGTGTTGTTCTTAACAAACTGGCAGGTGTATCTTCTGCTGCTGCTGCTCTGAAGCTTCACAGTGAGATTAGAATCACAGCCAGTCTGTCCTCCAGACTGGAAACCAACACCTTCACCAAGCAGCTCACTTCCTGTCTCATCCACCCAGAGGAGGCTCTTCTCTGGACAAGAATCCAACCAAATGTATCTCACCAGAGAACACTGTAATGTGAAATCTCCATCCATTGTTGGATCAGCACCTGGTGGAGATGGAGAGACTGGAAGAAAACAAGACAATAACTTTTCAGAATAAAAATATTACAGCATCTATTTTATAAAATGAGAAAACAAACAAGACAACTTTTATATTTAGGCTTATAAACAGCAGCCGTTCAGTGAACATATTGCAGACTAACAGCTGACAGGCAGTAAGAAAGATGTAAGAAGTAAGAAGGCTACAAGTTTAATTAAGGAACCTTTACTACTACAAAATAAATATCACTCCATGAAAGTAATATATTAACTGTTTTATCTATTAAAAAACAACAGATCTGGTTCCAGTCCAGGCTTCACTCAGATGATAACAACACATCATGATCTAAACAGCCAACTCCATGCAGGGACTTCAGGGTTAAGAAGGACTGATATCAGCAGGTATAAAAGTCACTGAGTTTAGATTACTCACTGCTCATCATGTTTAAATACACATCTGTGTCAAAGCGTCCTCCATCCCAAAGCTGACAGGTGTAACGTCCAGCATCCTCAGCAGTGATGTTGTTGATGATCAGAGAGCATTTATTGTCCAACCTCAGCCTGGCAGCTCGAGCTGAACTCTGAACTTTTCCTCCATGAACTTCATGTTGACGCTCCATGTTTTCAGCTCTCGTATAAAACCAGTCAACAGCGGAGCATGAGAGAGATGATGAAGGTCTTTTACAGGACAGAACAGCATCATCTCCAGCTCTGTGGTAGATATGGACTCCTTCTCCCCTGATAACTGCAGAGAAAGAATGTTTTATACAACATTTAGCTGTTAATAATATTAGTCTCTGTGCTTTTCTGCCAGTTTTCACTTAAAGTATGAAATCTGTTTAAAAATAAACTATAAAAAAATCAGTTAATCAGTATCAGTAAAATGATAACAAAAAATTACAAGAATATTTCAATAAAATAATGTATTATAGGTCATAATTTGTAACCAAACTACATAAATCATGATCTAATTCCAGTTTGACCATTTTATGTCCTTTTCTCAGTCTTTGAGAGTTTTCTTCAGATCTGAAGATATTGATTTTATTTCCTTCTAATGGTTTAATTACTGGTTACACATTTTACTGGAAACCAACATCAGTTATAATCAGTTCAGAATGAAAATGTGTCAAATTATCCTGAAATTTATTCACAGGAACAGGTCACATGTACGAAAAATAACTTTTAGGATGACCATAAAAATGTGTTAGTGTGAAGTATTACTTGCCATAAAACCTCAGTTTATGCTGAAGAACTGTCTGATTTAGTGGCCTTTAATTTTATTTTTTAATATTATCTAATCTGGGTACTGACTGAACACATAACCCACAGTCTGACGCTTTTTTTTGTTTCTTCCTGTTTGGTTTGACTTCCTTCTTTTCATTTTTCTCCTCTAAACAGCAGCTCTGTTTAACCAACACACCAATCACCCTCTACAGTTAATAATAGGAGTGTAACGGTCCACAAACATCAGGATTTAGTAGATTTAGTCAGGGAGCAGTGGGCTGCCTACACTGAGTGGCATCCAGGGATCAATCTGGAGCTAAGGGTCTTTCTCAGGGAGCCATAGTGGCAGTCTGTGGATCTTCCACTCTGAACCCAGAACCTCCAGGACACAAGTGCAACGCTCTGACCACTAGGCCACCAATCCTAGAGCTGTACTGTTCTACCTCTAGTCATTAATAATGTTTTCTTTCAGCAGGTTAAAAAAGGTAAAGAAATTTGGAAAGAACTACAAACAGAGAGTTAGTTGATTCAGTTCAATTTGGGTCTGAAGATCTAAAGCTGATCATTATCTATATTTAAAACACAACGGCACACATTTGTACATTATTATTCATCCTAAATGCTTCAAAGGTAAATAAAGGAAAAGCCACAAAGCTGAATTATTATTATTATTATTATTATCATCAGTTTTCACTTTGCTCTCAGACACGTTTTCATGTCTTTACTTCCATAAATCTCACTTAGTAGCCTACCGCTGTATGAAAAGACTGGCTTTGATTCATTGAGCTACAACCTTTGTCCTCTTTGCTTTCATGCAGGAAGTTTCAGTGTTTCTGAGCTACAGCAGATAATAAAAGAAGGTTTAAAACTATTTATATACAATACAAAACAATTACAAAAAAATCAAGTAATTTTTGCTTTTTATCTAATTTCCTCGATAAATAAAATACATCATACCTTTAAACACAGGTGTGTAGTGAGCTTCTATCTTCACTGTGTTTCTCTCAACAAACTGGCAGGTGTATCTTCTGTTGCTGCTGATCTGAAGCTTCACAGTGAGATTAGAATCACAGCCAGTCTGTCCTCCAGACTGGAAACCAACACCTTCACCAAGCAGCTCACTTCCTGTCTCATCCACCCAGAGGAGGCTCTTCTCTGGACAAGGACCCAACCCTCTGAATCTCTCCAGAGAACACTGTAATGTGAAATCTCCATCCTTTGTTGGATCAGTTGGAGATGGAAAAACTAAAACAAAGTGAAAATGTGTCTCAGTCTATAAGATTAAGAAGAAACTTTCTCTAAAATGAGAAATTTAAAAAATTCAGCTTTATCCAATGCTGTGAAAAACAGAACAGGAAAGAGCTACAAAAAAATCCTTAATGAACTTCAGATGTTGTTTACATGTTACTTTGTGATCTACACTTATATTGCAGCTCTGAGCAGTTATTAACTAGAATTATGGATTAAAACAAAAGTTTTGCCCCGCCTTCAGCTCATTCAGGAAGCAGCAGACACCCAACAAAGGTCATTCAACAAAAACACAGTTGGGGGCAGAAATAACATTAAAAACACATTGAGTTTCATTTGATCATTGTTTGATATAAAAAAATCAATTCAACTTATTAACTTTTTAAATATCAGATATCTGACTGTAAAGTCAAACTAAGTGTGGACTGATGTGTGGTTGAAGCCATCACACAGCGCTGAATAAATGATTCATTCTCACTCTGACAGAACAACATTTTAACTTCTGACTGCATCAGATATTCATCAGAACTGCTGATGTCAGAAACATCTGTCCAACACAAGTATTTCACAAAGTTAATCAGAAGGAAAGAGTCTGACAGCGTCAGATCCTTCAAGTCTACAAACTCACTGGTCAAAACACTCAGAAGCACACTGCCATCTAAGGTTCCTGAACCAAATCGACAGATGTACCATCCAGCATCCTCAGCAGTGATGTTGTTGATGATCAGAGAGCATTTTCTGTCCACATTTAACCTGGCAGCTCGAGGTGAACTCTGATTAACTTTTCCTTCCTGAACCTCCAACAGAAAACCTGGATCTCTGATGTAAATCCAGTTAACAATGGAGCATGAGAAAGAATATAAAGGAATGTTACAACGTAGAATGACATCATCTCCAGGTCTGTGATAGAGATGAAGTTCTCTTCGTCTGGTGCCTGCAGCTGAGACAAAGACACATTCAAATTTTACACACTTCATCCTTCACAAACACAATCATGAAGGTGAAATTATATTTATGTTGTCATTTAATTATTTTACATTGTGTTTGATTTATTATGTTAATTTCATTATATACAACCCTGGAAAAAAAGCTATTCAGGACATTATTATGTCAATAATTAGGATTTTATGTTTGAGATAAAAGTTTTTGAAATATATTTTTATATATTTGATTAAAACATGATTGACAAACACATGCTACACACAGGAACTTCTCCAAACACTAAATGTTAATTCTCATATCTCTATAAAATATCACAGTAAACCAAAGTGTCCTTTAATCTGTCTCAGCCTCATCAGAAAGAAAACAGATCTTTACCTTCAAACTGAAGCACAACGATCAGAACCAGTTCCAGAACCAACATCTCCTGTCCTTCAATCAGCTGCTGAACACTGAGAGACTTTTCTCTGCTGCACATCTGAAAGAATTGATGTTATTTCCTCTTTGTCTCTGAATTAATGTATGATAAGATCTTCACACCCATCAACTGTTCTGTTATTTTGCTCTCATCACACTTTTCTTAGAAACTGATAGAAAACCACAAACAGAAGGAACTAGTTGCTCAAAAGTTTAGTCAGGAAAAGCATTTAAACTACATTTAATTCATTCACCTTGTGACACTCAGATCAACTAAAGTGAGCCATGTTTCAGCTGAAGGGTCTGATTGTGAAGAACATTAAACAGTTTTATTTATAGTTTACATTTTTATGATCAACATGATGTAATTTCCTTAGCATGAGCCGTCAGAGAGGAACTGTGACGTCTGCTAATGAGCTGCAGTCAGTCCACTAACAGCCAGCAGCTCTGAGACTCTGCAGACAGAGCAGTTAAACCGAGTCAGAACAGAATCCAAACAGGTCAAAATGGACCCCTGACAGCAGAGGGGTCAGACTCAGGCCTGCAGGACAAATATGACCATGAGATAATTTACAGGGTTTATTAGAGCCGGCCCACTGGTAGAAAGACCATTCACAGCTTATACTACAAATCCCAGAATGCTCTGCTGGTGAGCTGAACGACTATGGAGATCCACAAACTCGTCTTCTGCTGACATTTAACAGTAACCTGATGCTACAGCCAGTAACACAGGCCTGAGATAATACTGAATGTTTGCACTGAAAAAGTACAACAAAGCTGTTGTTTGTTTAATGTGTTTTTATTCTAATAGTTAAACTAATAAGAGATGATTTCAAACACATTGGAGAACACATGAATCTGTCAGATGCATGTTTGCTGATCGCTCATATGAAACAATCTGTGGAGGGAAACATTAAGCAGCAGTTCAAGGACACAGATTTTGGGACCATATTTGGAGATCTGACCTTTGCAACTGTAATAAAATATTTTACATTTCCTAAATTAATCTAATTTGACTCTGATTCCACAGCAGCTGTCTTGTATTCAGTTAATTCCTCAAAGAGTAGCATCCCTTGAGTCTGACTGAGCAGTGATGACCCCTCAGTGTCTGTAGATACAGGTGACACAATACTGCTTAGCAGGGGCGTGCATACATAGACACTAGGTGGTGCTAAAGCACCAGGAAGTTTGCCTTTTATCAACGAAAATGCCCTTTTGAAACTCTTTTTTTTTTTTTTTTTTTTTTTTTAATTATTAATATTCAGGGCAGTCAAAAGTAGCCGGTCAACGGTGGCAAATCGGCATCTATAGCAGCTCTTGCCCCTGCCTACATTTCCCCGATTATATAATGGAGCGATATTTGTGCCTTCTGGTTGAGTGCGGAGCAGACCCTGGACTGGAAGCCGTCTTCTTTTTTTTTAACCTCGGAGTGGCCATCGTCCTTTTAGAACTATATATATCACTATATATATATATATATATATATATATATATATATATATATATATATATATATATATGAAACACTTCTTTTTTCTAGCTTTAAAGAAACACTACAGAAAATTGCATCTGTTGACACAACAGGAATGCAAAGATCCAGGGAAGGGACAGGGGTCAGTGGGAAGCCTACTGCTGCCACCTGGCCATGGTTTGTCCTCAGGTTCTGTGTTGCTGTTATTGTTAAATTAAATTAATAAATTGTTTATAAAAGTTATTGTTGTCTGTGTCTTCTTAAAGTCTTTTAACATTTTACATTATCTGTTTTATCACTTCTTTACAATTTAAGTAAACTTAGAACAACTTCTCAGTGACAACATCAATTTATTTTTAGAGAAACAAGTATTTACAATAAACTATCAAAAACTATTTACATTAGATTTTAAAATTAACTACTACAACTATTTACAGAAGATATAAAATAAATATTACTAAAGAACACACACACATATATATATATATATATATATATATATAATATAATTTTGACTGAGCAGGAGTCCCTGGTGGTGCTGCTGGACTGGATGGGATGCCACACAGATGACCTTGGAGTCTTCTGACTGCGAGTGGAACATCATCTGGGGGGTGGGGGATGCCTCTCTACTGCCTCACCACTGACTGCCTCCAACACGTTCTCCCCCTCCTCATCCTCTGGCATGTCGTCCTGCACTTCATCGTCTGGGGCCATGATGTCACCGGCTCCCAGGCAGATGTTGTGCATTTAAGTTGATGCAGCAGTACATCGGCCTTGTCTGGATAGAGACATAACGATTAAGAACAACAGGATTAGATGATACCAATGTAATTTAGCTGATATAATTCTAGTGAATGTTAACCCCTTAACGCCTGGTGTTGCTAATTTGTGACGAAACAATTCTGGCCCTTACTTATTTTACTTCATCTAGATTCACTATTTAAGTTTTTTTTTACGTTTTTATATTTAGATTTATTTTTCCTGTATTATTTTTTCGTTGTATAATTACAAATAAAATCAGACAGTAAGGGGAAAACAATTTAGACAAATAATGATTTATTTCTCAATATTAGTTTGGCTTCTCAACACATCATTAGTGATAGTGAAAGTAGTGATCTAAGTCAGTTATTTACAGGGTTTGTACACATTTAACTATTCAATTCAAATGACTAAAGTTACAAACATATGCCTATATCAAGTCTTACAAACATTTTACATTTAAACATATTCGTCAATCTGCTGACAAGCGTTTGTTTAATAACTGGTATATTATGATCATTAGCAGGCCCCTGTGGGTGAAAATAATAGCAGGTAAATGTTACCTCTCCACTGCGCTCCTCCAGCCCGAGAAAAATTTGTCGCCGGTTTTGCTACTGCCGAAGCCGTCTAAACCGACTCTCCTCCTCCAATAACAAGTAAATTAAAAAAAATTCAATAACCATTTTTTTTTGCGTCGTTTATCGGCGCTGGTGCTGTTTTTCCCCGGGCTTGGGGTAGACGTGATCATAGACATAATATAAGAGTAGACGTGTCATGCCTATGCTGCGATGCGTCAGCCATCTTAAATGTGGCAAATCTGCACTTACTCAGTCACTTAAACATTCATTCTCCTGAATTTATTCTCGTAAGGAATAGAAATAATCAAACCTGGCCCTATTACTCCAGGAGTGAAATAATTCTGCAAACTGTGACTATTCTGGAAATGTTCCCTCTTAATTCTCATAAAATTATGTTTTTATCATAATATTACCACTTTTATGTTGTTAATGTTACTTTATTGTCCTAGGTCTTTTTTTCCCCTCATATTAGTAAGTTTACCTCTTTAATACTCCCCCAAAAGGTCTGTTCCTGAAGGTTCACATGTGACATGGTTTTATAAAATAATGAAGACCACAATTTTTAGATTTAACAAATTTATCCTTATAACACATACTATATATATATATATATATATATATATATATATATATATCAGGGTTTTGTTTACCGATGAACTCAGGACGCACACACAGAACTAAAAGTTTGAGTCTTTATTGAAAGAAGTATGCTGGGTGATGAGTGATGAAGACCGGAGGTTCAGGACTGCAGAAAGTCAGGGATGTAGATGATGGCAGGAGCTGACGGCCCGGAGACAGAGAGTCCACACTTGCTAGGTGCTGCTAGGAATGCTCAGTTCTGCTCGGCTAGCAGGCCCCGTAGCCACAACAGGTTAGCAGTTCGTTGGAGACACCAGGGCACAGAGCTGAGCTTCTCCAGGGCGGCTAGTCAGGTTAGCAGAACTTGAGAGACACCAGGGCACAGAGCTGAGCCTTTCCAGGATGGCTAGTCCAGTTAGCAGTTCTCTGGAGACACTAGGACACAGAGCAGAACTTCTCCAGGGACAAACAGCAAAGTATAGCAACTGGCAGGACTAACCTTAAACAAGAGAAACAAATCTTCCAAGGCAAAACCGGGGACTGGCATGGAGAGGTGTGGAATGATGACGGCCCAGTGCTGAACTGAAGGCAGAGGGAGGTTTAAATAGAGCACTAACAGGTGAAACAAGGGTCTGACTAATTAACTGGTAAATGATTATCAGGTGTGACTGACTGCTGAGGAAAATAACTGATGACTGAAAACAATAAATAAAATAAAACCTAACTCAAAAGAGATGAAAAAATGAAAATAACAGAAAAACAAAGCCAAACCGAAACTCAACCATGACAATATATATATATATATATATATATATATATATATATATATATATATATATATATATATATATATATATATATATAGCTCTTCTGTTTCTTCTGCTACTGGAGAAGAGGACATCTCAAAAGCCGACAGGGACACAGTTTCATCCGTGCTGCCACATTTCCTGATGTGCTTGGAGACGCACCACACCACACCATCAAATGGCGAAAGATGGCCTGGAACTGGCAGGCAGAGAGGGTTATTATTCCAGCCTCCTACAAGACACCCAATCATATTTACATATACAGTTATCTGGATAATATGCACATATAAAGACAAAAAACATTGTAAAAAATTTAATAAATTTGTACCTGACGCCCTGATTGAATTGTATAAAGTATAAATGATTTAAGTACTTTAGTCATGTGAATTGAAAAAATATTGTTTCTTGCTAGCTGATTTGCCCGCTGGATAGTCGTTATGCTGCGCGGGAATTCCCAGTATTTCTCACAAAGTCATGATTTTATCACGGGCAAACAATATCGTACGGATTTGTTTGATTCTTACCTGTGAAAGGAAATGCCAGCAGATCTTGTTTGTTCCGTAAAACGGTTGGTACATTTCGACGCGGCACAAGAATGAGGCATCTTTTCTGATACAACAACAGAACTCAACTTTTTTTCTGCCACATAAAATATGGCGGTGACGTTGACGTGCGATCCTGCGCCCTATGACGCGTCTACGTATACATGTCTGTGGACGTGATGACGTCGTGTCGCAACCA
Source organism: Fundulus heteroclitus (assembly GCF_011125445.2). Lineage (NCBI taxonomy): Eukaryota > Metazoa > Chordata > Actinopteri > Cyprinodontiformes > Fundulidae > Fundulus > Fundulus heteroclitus. The sequence goes on from NW_023396922.1 coordinate 12,710, forward strand.
GGAAGTGCTCCAAAGGCTAGACCGTCTCATTTACCAACGGTTGAGGATCCTCCGGAGCATCCTCCGCTGGCTGGGTCCTCCTAAGGCTGTGTAGGCTGGGTCCTTCGAAGGACGCAGCCGCCGAATTGAGACACAGCTATAGCCTTCAGTCGCTGCCACAGTTTGGCTGTGGTCACCGTCGGTGTCGGTAGAGCGGGATGGAAATTTGGTCTGATTACCAAACAATTACAAGAAGCGACAAAAAAGCAGAAAGCAAGCTGGAAGGAGCGCCATTAATTTCTGTTTGAAATGTCAGCACTGAAGTCTAAACTGGAGTAAACATTCACGCTAGGAGGGTTAGCTAGGACAGCTAGCAAGGTTAGCTAGGACAGCTAGCAGGGTGAGCTAGGACAGCTAGCAGCAGAAGGAGCAGAATCAAGCACTAAAACTGCCAAACTGAAGAGACTTGAGTTACTTGCAGGTAGAAGGGAACTCTGCTTTGTTCTGCCCCTTGTTCTCATAGCTGCTGTAATTACAGAACCTCTTCTAGTCAGAATTGTTACTTCAGTCAGTGTTCAGCCTGACACCAGCCCTCATGTTTATTAGTGTGTAGCTTATGCTGGACTTTTGAGTTAAGACACAGCGCTACAGGTTACCCTACGTCACTTTTAGTTTCCAGTAACCCAAACCAGCATAAAACCTGCCCAACTTAAAATAAAAACACAAGCCCAAATCTCAAACTCTCTCATGTTAAAAGCCCAGAACTATTAAACACATTAGAACATGCCATTAGCACACAACTGAGCTGAAGCATAGGGAAAAAAAACTGCGCATATGGACTCCAAACAAAATGTGCAATCAGACAACCAAAAAACACACAAGATCTCTTTAACAATCAGGATATTTCACCTAGAAAAAATACATTATAAATAGCTTCCCAACATGAGTTGTAAATCTACCTTAATATGAACTTAATTTCTCTCAGTATAGCTCAATTAAACATTTCTCTTATACGCAGTCATGAAATATTTTTAAGTTGATAAGTAGAACTCAACCCCTCTTGGGCATTTACAGTGACCAAACACTTGATTAACCATTATTCTTTTCTTGTATTATAACAATCAATATTATTCATTATAACTATTATTCATTGATGATGTCAGATCGACAGATTCAACTTATTTAAAAAATAAATAATGACTATTTTGATATATTTTGTTAGTAATTCTTTCTAAAAGCCCAACAAATGTTATGAAAAGCTTCCGAAATTTTTTACAATCTGCCCATTAGCTATTTTTTTCCAGCTCAATGTCTTCAAAAGCCTAATTGGTTGGAAACCTGCCTAATTTGGCAACATCTTTAAAGACATGGCACCAAGGAGGATGCTGCTTTAAAGTAGTACGCTTTAGTCTGTTCTGTTGGTGGTGTGACTTTTTTCCATTGAAAACTCACGTGTAGAGAATGTTACAAATAAAAGTCAAATTTCATTCAACATGCATGTGTATTTTGTTTTTTATAATTAAGTGTTCCACGTGCGCTACAAATGCCCCCCCCCCCCCCCCCCCTCCTGAGCACCTGCCCCCTAAAATGTCTGTGCACGCCACAGCTGCTTAGCAGCCTTCCTCAGACTCAATACGAACAGCAGTGGCTGCACGAGTTCCCAATCCCTTCTCCTATGATAGAAAATGTCAACTGCAGAGAGGAAATGCAGAGTGCATGAGAAGCTAAACTAGACTTAAAAATGCTGCCAGACATACTGCAGAGATGAGCTGAAACTAAATGTGCATACACACCATACCCTGAAGATTCAGTGATATTACTGAGGAACTGATAAGAAGCTTCCTGCCTTAGAGAACCACTGCAGCATTGACAAAATAATCTGCCTAAGTCATCACACGCAGTGGTGAGGAAAGCAGGCAATGTTCTGAAAACCTGCAGAGCAACAGCATCTGCACTGCAGTGTTTGTACTGACTTTGTTGGACAGATGAAGAGATCTTTCAGACCAAGAGAGGGCCAGCAGCTCCTCACACCTTAGTGGGTTATAGACCTGAGGAGATTCACACAAACCATCTGATGAGCCTTTTTATCATAAGCAATAATTCCTCTCTGACTGGATTACTGTCAAGGTTGAAATGGGAGCTATTCTAATTTTGTTTTAGGAACATTTACGGTTATTATTTGTAATGTATTTTAGTCACTGAATATATTAAGTTTGTTGATGTTCAGTAAGAACAAAATGTATCCATAAACATAGTGATGACTTTAGAATGCAGACGTTTCTCAGTTGCTCTTCGTATTTGAAAAAACAAACCTGTGCTTTGGCTGAGAAGGACTGTTTACTTTTATACATTTTAGAACACAAGTTTTGGCAAAAAGAAAATGTTAATAGAACAATAAAAAAGAATGAGTGAAAGAATGTTAAAAATAAAATGTGTTTTGAGTAAATCAAAATGCATGAAAAGCATTTTTAAACCAATGTTATAAACATTAAATCATGCTAACTTTAAATTTTTATTTAAGACAACTTAAAAATCATTTAAGTTTTTAAGCAAACTTTTAAGTGCTTGGAAAACTGACCCTGGATCCAGCTAAATGTTTTTAAAATGGGTATTATGGTTGCTGTGTTACATGGTATAAAGAGTCTCAAGTGTTTTTTTTCTACATAACCAGTAAAGTTATTCTGGCCTTAAAGCTTTGTTGGGATTTTTCTCTCAGCAAATTAATGGTGGATCACGACAGTGAGCTGGAGAGGACTGATGATGATGATGATGATGATGATGATGATGATGATGATGATGATGATGATGATGATGATGATGATGATGAACAGGTCCGTGGGGAAACCAGCACCCAATAGCTGCTTCACACCGCCCTCTGGTGGCCACCTGAAAGAACAACAACACCAGACAACCTGACAGAAGCTTCAGCTCTGTATCAATATCATTCTAACACTTGAGAAATAGATTCTCCAGATCAACCGTAGGTTTCAAAGACTGATGTAGGTGAGTTTAAACAGGCAGAAGTGAGTTTTTTAGCTTTTAGCTTTCACCAAAGGAATGACAGAATGTTTAGATTTTAGAGACAGAAGCAGAAAACTGATTAGAAAATTCTAAACTTAGAATGGAAAATAATGACACAAGACTAATTCTAAGTTGTATCGACAATAAACCTTTGTGTGCATTGCTTTTCTTCTCTGCTCCCTTCATGGTTGAATTTTTACTTTTTACATTTCTAATCTCTTTGCTAAAACTACAGAGAAGTTGGACGAAACAAACCTTTAATAAAAAAATTAATAGTTTATAAAATGATTACAATAAAAAAAGGTGATAAAGACCAAAATAGAAGATTTTATTCATTTATTTTCAGAAATAAGACTTTCTCAACAGTTCCTTTTTTTAAACCACTTTGTCAAAAACATCCTTTCACGGGGATCGTTTGCCTCTCGCAGGACTTCAGTGGATTTTCCATTCTGCTAATATTGGGCTCTGAAAGGCAGTGCTGAATTTGAACCGTTGCATCTGCAGTTACATTTTGTGTTTTTCTTGCCTCCATTCAATTCAGTTCAATTTTATTTATATAGTACCAATTCATCAAACATATCATCTCAAGACACTTTCCACAGTCAGACTCCATCAGATCCTCCAGGTTGGTCAGAAAGTTTCCTCTCTAAGGAAACCCAGCAGGTTGCATCAAGTCTCTCCAAGCAGCATTCACTCCTCCTGAAAGAGCGTAGAGCCACAGTGGACAGTCGTCTGCATTGTTGATGGCTTTGCAGCAATCCCTCATACTGAGCATGCATGAAGCGACAGTGGAGAGGAAAACTCCCCTTTAACAGGGAGGAGAACCTCCAGCAGAACCAGAACCAGGCTCAGTGTGAACGCTCATCTGCCTCAACCCACTGGGGCTTAGAGAAGACAGAGCAGAGACACAGAAAGCTCAGAAGCTCACATTGACCCAGGAGTACTTTCTATGTTAGATGGTAATAGTGGATGATCTGCCTCCCTGGATGATGTCACAGCTAACAGAACGCCAGACCAGGTGTACCTTCTATGAACAGAAACAATGACAGAGAACAAAAAGTTGAAAGTTGAAATAACAACAAATAATGGACAATTGGAGAACAGTAGGAGAACTCCTCAGAGTGAGAAGATTAGATCTTGATGTCCTCCAGCAGCCTAAGCCTATAGCAGCATAACTGCAGAGATAGCTCAGGGTAACCTAAGACACTCTAACTAGAAGCTTTATCAAAAATAAACGTTTCAAGTAATCTTGAAGTTACACAGGGTGTCTGCCTAACGGACCAATCTTTATCCCAAAATTAAAGATCTGAGTTGCTGACTTCCCTTAATACCTTGATCCAACATGCCAGAGGCTGTTCACCTTGGAGATCTTCTGCAGATTTAGTTCTTGCTGTTTTAGCCTTTTTCTGAATAAAAAGACAAAATTCATGCAACTCATAATTTTGGAAGCAATGTAAACCTTTAAATCTTGTTTTTACCTGAAAGCTTAAGTTAAATGCTGCACTTCAAATATAATCTAAATGAAAAGACTTGTACTGAAATCTGAGAATTTAAAGCTTTAAAAACTCATGCTGAGCTTCATTTGCGGCTAAAAGCTTCATAGTATGAAAATGACAGAATTATTTTGTTCTTTATTCTTAAACACTTGTGTTTATACCTGTTTTTCTGCCATCCGGTGTTTCTTTTACTTCAGGTATCACTAATATTGTGGTCGTTGTTTTGTCTTTGTCTAAAAAAAGGAACATTAATAAACAATATTTTTCTTGAAAAGTTGTTTGATACAATCCATTTATTTGGGAGTTTTTAACAGATTATTATGTTATGCCATTATAAAGTAAAAAACTGCAACTCCCAGCATGCAACACAGTTGGGACTAGAACGTCTTTGCATCGACTACAGCTCGAGTTACAACGGAGGCTGTGACCGCCCTCTGATTGGATTTCACCCTGAGCCTATGACCCGCAGCTCAACCAACGTCGCTCTTTTTTTTTTGCTTTGCTGCTGTGCTGAGAAGACCATCCAGCTGGATTTTCTGCATGTACCCAACACATGGTGGGCCCATGAGTACATTCTTGGTAGGACCAAGTTTGCGCATCACATTCTCCTTCGTTTGTTATACCGGATAGGTCGAGACTCTAATTTATCTGTAATTCAACCCAGAGAGGGAATACTGGGAAATCCCTCATCTCCCAGCAAACCAACGAGGTCCGTCAGTATTGCTTTGACCAGGCAATCATATCAGATCATACAGATCGTATCGACCATCATAACCACACTTTATTCATCCCAATCTGCAACAGAGGCTCCACTCTATCTGCTCTGGAGGCCTAAGAATCGGGGTAAGTGAAGAAGGAGATGGCGAGGCAGTGGGGCAGGCCTGCTGACTCGGCTAAAAGCTAGCCCATACAGACCAACACTTCCAAGCCTCATTCTGGCCAAAATAAGATCCCTCGCCAACAAACTTGACGAGATCCGGGTCAGATGGAGTAGTGATGGTGTAGCGATGTTCACAGAATCGTGGTTAGATGGGCTGATGATTTATATTTAACAACACTGGGTTTACAACGGCAAAGACTGTTGGAACCTCCTGCTCAACTGACCTGGAGTAGCTTGCAGTTCAGTGCAGACCATTTAACCTGGCTAGGAAACTCAGCTCTATGATAATCATTGCAGTGCACATCCAGCCGAAAACTAATGCTAAGCTAGCTCTGGAGCAGCTTTACTGCTTTGTTATCGGCAAAATGAACAGTAACCCGGATGCAGCTGTGATCGTTGCTGGGAACTTTAACCATGCTGGCGAGGACCTAGGCGGCAATGAGACAGTGGACAGCACATGATGTTCAAGGATTTTAATCATAAAAAATTACAGAAAGGCTCTGGAGAACGGAACCCAACTCAGGGCAGCGGCATCGCAGGAGAGAACACGGGAGAACACAGAGCAACGCAGAAGTTGAACACAGAATGACCAGACAACGGGAAACAAACTGAGGGGGCTTAAATACAGGCTGGGCATAATCAAACACAGTTGAGTCCTGACACTGACCAGAGACAATAATACATTTGATCAAGTTTACTGGAATATCCCAAGAGCATACAGCTCCTGACTTTGGTTAATCACATCTCTGTGGAGCTGATTCCTGCCTACAAGCCACTGATTTGCAGAACCAGACCGGCGATAAAAACGGTTCAGGTTAAGACAGAAGAGGCCTGCTCAGCTCTACAGGACTGTTTTGGAAACACTGACTGAGATGTATTTAAAGAGGACACTGACTTAGAAAACTACACATCTGTGTTTTCCTAGATTCACTTCTGCACTGATGCTGTTCTACCCACAAACACAGTCAGAGTGTTTCCTAAGCAGAAACCATGAGTAGACAGCTCAGTGTGATCCCTGCTGAAAGCCCGGGATTAAATGTTTAGATCTAGAGACAGACTGGCCTACAGCAGGGCTAGAAGAGAAGTTCAAAAAGGCATCCAGAAGGCCAAGCAACGGTACAAATAGCACATCGAGGAACAATCACGTGACATGTGGAGACGCATCTGAAACATCACGGACTACAAGTGCAGCGACCAGCGGCTGAGCAATGACCCGGCTCTCCCTGACACCTTGAACAGCTTCTTTGACTCTCCAAGCAGCAGGGAGCCTGAACATCTTCCCCAGCCAGAGGAGCACCATCAGCCTCTCATCCTGCATCTCCACCAAGTGACCTCTTCCCTGAAAAAGGTAAACACCTGGATGCTTAAATTGTGTGCGGACCAGCTAGCAGGGGTCTTTCTAGACATCTTCAACCTCTCCCAGCAGGTCCACCGTTGTTCATATCTGTCTGAAATCCTCTGTTATCATGCTGGTCCCCAAGAAACAAATCATCACCTGCATCAATGACTATTGTCCTATCGCTCTGACCCCTGTCATCATGAAGTGCTTCCAGAGGATCCTCCTAAAGTACATTAAGGACGCCATCCCTTGATGTACTTTTTGTGACACTTACTGTTGTCACGGTGTGAATTGCGGTCTGTTGTTCCAGACTCTCTCGTTGTTAAAGACTTTCTCGCTTTTATCTTTATCTCTTTGCTGTAACATCTGTTTCCAACACATAAGCACTTTTAAAACATTCTCTGTTGCTGCACTTCACATTTGGGAGCTCCTCGTGTTTCACACGGTTTGCTTTTCTTGCCGTGGTAAGAGCACCCTAGCCAAGCTTTAGCCTCACCAAGGCTTTCTCCCCTATTCGTACATCAGCTTCTCTGTCTCTGTCCAAGCCTCCCCCTATGCCCTGCTCTCTGTGTCAGATGTTTAGTTATTCCTCTACCTGCTTTAGTGATAATGGTACTTGTAATAAATGTAGTGTTTTTGTAGCTTTGGAGGCAAGGGTGTCAGAATTGGAGACCCGGCTCGGTGCTGTTGAAAAACCAGCTGATAGCCGCCCCTTAGCTAGCTCGGAGCCACATAGATTAACTTCACGTAGCGGTCCTCCAGCAGCACCCGAGCAGCCGGGTAACCAGGCCGGCTGGGTGACGGTTCGTAGGAAGCATAGCTCTAGATTCCAGCCCCAAGGGCACCACCAACCCGTCTGCTGGCCTGGACAGCCTGCACATTGCCTATAGGGAGAATCGCTCCATAGAGGACGCTGTCTCGTTAGCACTCAGCTCTGACCCACCTGCAGGATCCCAACACCCATGTTAGAATGCTCTTCATGGACTTCAGCTCAGCATTCAACACCGTGGTCCCAGACATGCTGGCTCTGAAGCTCCACAACATGAGACTATCCACACCTCTCTGCTCCTGGATCAGTGGCTTCTTCACCAAAAGACCCCAGTTGGTGAAGATAGGGAACATCTGCTCCACTGATCATCAACATATGAAACACCGCAGGGTTGTGTCCTCAGCCCTGAACCCTCTTCATCCTTTTCACCCAAGACTGTTCTGCTACCCATCCCACAAACTCAGTGGTGAAGTTTGCAGACAACACCACTGTACGTGGGTCTTATCTCCACTAACGATTAGAGCCACAACAGAGATGAGGCCAGCAATCTCACACAGTGTTGCTCCAGGAACAAGCTGATCCTGAACATGAGTAAGACCAATAATAGATTACAGGAGGTCCAGGAGGACTGAACATGTTCCTCTCTGCATACAGGGGGAGTGGGTGGAGCGTGTGGACAGCATTAGGTTCATTAGGCACATCAACGATGGCAACGTGTTAACACGTCAAAGATGCTCTCCAAACCTGTGGAAACCCTAACTGGGCTTTTGTCAAATGAGCAAGGAAATCCAAAAGACACGTCGCAGAACAAAACGTGGAGAAGAACAAGTGCAAAAACATTTCAAACCCCACAGAATCCTCAGACAGAGGCTGGTCCATCCTAAGGACAAAACCCCCAAACCTAAGATGAGTGGAGTGGTGTATGCAGTCCAGTGCAGTGAGGAATGTTCTGATCTTTATATTGGAGAAACCAAACAACCTCTCCTCAGATGCATGGCTCAACACAGGAGAGTTACCTCCTCAGGACAAGACTCTGCTGTCCACCTGCACCTCAAGGACAAAGGACACTTTTTAGGTTTAAAATATTCACATTTTAGACAGAGAAGACAGATGGTTTGAGAGAAGGGTGAAGGAAGCTATTTACGTAAAGTGAAAAAAAAACAACTTTAAACAGAGGAGGAGGACTTTTGAAGAGGTTTGAACTATCAGAAACAACACAGCAATAGATTTGATTCCTGCCAAGTTTCACCACCATTCACACCTCCATGCATGTGACCACAACATTTCTCCTAACGAGGAGCCTAATTATTCTCCATTGTTGAGGCGACCAGTTCCAGGTGAATCTAGAAGTGAATCCAAGCTCTAACGAGGTCTCACCAGCAGGTCTATAAAACTTGGAACTCCACACTAGTCCAGACATTTTAATTGAGAAAGCTTCCTGGATGGGAAGTGAAACGTCTTCAGCTTCTGAATAGAAGTCCAGTTGTTTTATCTTTTAAACATTCTTTTGGATTGATCATGACCTGATGACTGAGAATCTTCACCAACCTTTGTTCTCTATTTTCAGTGTTTTATTTGGTAGTAATGTTGTTTCAAGTAGTGTTCTTAAAGAGAATAATAGCTTTAACAGGGAAATATTGGTTTAATAAATTCCAACTAGCTTAATCGTGGTCATTCTGTGATTATTTTGACTCAGCGATCAAAGTCTCTAAGAGTTATCGAATTATCTCCTTTTGAGTTAATAACTGAATATACCTAGACATTTTCTTTTTCTTATGGTTAATGACTAATGAATGCCAATTGCAATCATAATCAAGGTTATTAACGTTACTGGGCAAGCCCAACTCATTTCTACAACTGGGTGACCCTTTTTTCCAGGTTAAATAAAGTTAATAGTTGTTAATTAATAAGCCAATTTCTAATGATGATTATTAAAGGCTGATAACCCTGGATCACAGCCAATTTTCGCTGTATCTATCCCTTGATTTTGAATGACATTACAAATTATAATGAACAATTATAATTATTCATAACATTCATAATCAAACTGGTAAATTTGCACAACAGTTATAATTTCTCACCTGAGGAACGAGAGTTGAAGGTAAAAGTCAGCGGTTTATCATCTTCTGAATTTACTTCACAGCTGAACAAGTTAAACCTTGATGGGTAAACGTAATGAGACGTCTGGAAGCTGACATCAGCAAAGCGGGATTTTAATGAAAAAAATAAAGCTTGTGTTACTTTATACATATTGTCACTTTTATACAGCCACACAACTCTGTGTTTAGAACCAGAGAACAATCTGCAGAAACACTCAGTCTGTCTGAGCCGCCATCTTTAACCTGTCCCATCAACAACTAATTCTACAGATGCTTGTCTTGATTTACTTTGAAGCCATAAGGTGGAGCGACAGTCCCTGAAACCATAAAGCACATTTTCACAAGGCAAAGTGACGTCATCTCCAGCTCTGATGGTGAAGTAGAGAGAGAGATCTCTGCTCTCTGCTCCTAGTGACAGATAAGCAGAAATACTCATGTAAATATTTAAATAATGAATAACTGTATGGATATTTCACATTTTATATGACCAGGTCATCAAAGGGGAACTAAAGTCCAGGTCTCCTCTATGAAACTAACAACATTCTGCTCTGATGAAACAGTTCTGTTAATGTTGAAATGAAGAGAATTTAATAAACAGCAGCTGGAGAGAATCTCACCTGGAATCTGCAGCAACAGCAGGAAAAATACAAACAGTTTCCTCCATCTAGACTCCTCCATGGTTCCTCTCTGCTTCATCGTCTCTCTCTGCTTCCTGTATAACTCTGTCAGCTTGAGCTTTTAACCCACAGTCTTTCTACTTCCTGTAACTATTAAGGGTTTAACTTCTTCATTCAAGCTGTCATGTTTCCCACCACAGCTGGTTTAAAGCAGGAAGGTTTAGCCGTCCTTTACGTTCCTGCTGTGTATTCAACACTAAACTGCTGTTAATTTACACCAGAAATGGACTCACTTTACTTTACCTATAGTTTCATTCTGCACCGGCTTTGTGTGTCATTTCATATTGTATACTTTTTTCTTAACTATTACAGTCCATAATTTATTAAATATGACTAAACGTGTATGTTAACTTCCTTATAAATATGAGACAAACGTTCCTTTTCTGTTAAACTACACCAACTCTGACTTGCAATCAACATTGCCCTCTTAAGGTCAATGGGAAGAAATACTACAGTTAAAAATATGGACATAGAGTAATGGAATGCATCCCACTTTTGGTCCAGGAGAACATGTGACACTGAACCCTTCAGCGAAACTAAGAAATGAAAGATTTTCTACCTCCCCTGATCGAAGATAATATATTATGCATACATTTTGCTAGAGATGTCATCAAAATGGACAAAACTGCAATGTTCCTTTTTCTCCTCCAACTTTATTTGAAAGAAACATTACAAAGGGGACCTTCGGCACAATTATAAAATAAAAATAAGCATTGACAAAATAAGTATTAGGGTCTTGCAGTCTACAGAGTAGAATATTACAAGTACAATAAATTTGTACCTTTTAGTCTTTTCAATTAGCATTTTTACAAAAACTATATTCAAATACATATAATAAATGGACTGGTTCAACAACAAAAACAACAGAAGATAAAAAATGAGAAGTGTCAGGGTTTTGTTTACCGATGAACTCAGGACGCACACACGGAACTAAAAGTTTGAGTCTTTATTGAAGGAAGTATGCTGGGTGGCGAGTGATGAAGACCGGAGGTTCAGGACTGCAGAAGGTCAGGGATGTAGATGATGGCAGGAGCTGACGGCCCGGAGTGAGAGAGAGTCACGACTTTCCAGGCAGCCGGGAATGCTCAGTTCTGCTCGGCTAGCAGGCCCCGTAGCCACAGCAGGTTAGCAGTTCATTGCAGACACCAGGACACAGAGCTGAGCTTCTCCAGGGCGGCTAGTCAGGTTAGCAGAACTTGAGAGACACCAGGGCACAGAGCTGAGCTTCTCCAGGATGGTTAGTCCAGTTAGCAGTTCTCTGGAGACACCAGGACACAGAGCAGAACTTCTCCAGGCACAAACAGCAAAGTATGAGTCAATAGAAACTGGCAGGACTAACCTTAAACAAGAAAAACAAATCTTCCAAGGCAAAAAACGGGGACTGGCATGGAGAGGTGTGGAATGATGACGGCCCAGTGCTGAACTGAAGGCAGAGGCAGGTTAAATAGAACACTTCACAGGTGGAACCAGGGTCTGGCTAATTGACTGGTAAATTATATCAGGTGTGACTGACTGCTGAAGAGGTGAAGTGAAAATTGACAGAAAATAACTGATGACTGAAAACTAACAATAAATAAAGTCAAACCTAACCCAAAAGAGATGAAAAAATGAAAATAACAGAAAAACAAAGCCAAACCAAAACTCAACCATGACAAGAAGAAAGTATACACACACATACATACATACATACATACATACATACATACATACATACATATAATATATATATATATATATATATATATATATATATATATATATATATATATATATGTATATATATATATATATATATATATATATATATATATATGTGTGTGTGTGTATATACATAAACATATATATATATATATATATATATATATATATATATATATATATATATATATATGTGTGTGTGTGTATATACATAAACATATATATATATATATATATATATATATATGTGTATGTGTGTGTGTGTGTATGTATATGTGTGTGTGTGTGTGTGTCTGCTAATTTTTTGTGTTCAAAAAGGTTTGATTTGTACTATTTAACAGTTTTGGTATCAGCCCATTTTAAGCTGCAAATGCCTTGACCTCAACTAAATGAACCCCTAATATGCAGGGATGCTGTCTCAGCCTGCTGCTCCAGATCCATCCAGAACAGATGCAGCACAGAAACTTCAACAAAGTGGTGCCACTTGATAGGCTGTAATTTCAGTGTCCACAAGACTTCTAAAGATTTTTACTCGTCATTTAGCTTTTGTTGTGTTGTTAACTGAGCAAACCCCACTACCTGGGTTTAAACTTTTTCCAGCTCTATATTTAAGCTATAAGTCAGTTTCAGACAGTCAGGTGCAACACAAAGCAGTTAAAAGACATAAAAACAAGTCCATAAAATGCAAATCAAAGGTACCCACACCAACAAGCATCCCCTTCAAAGTCCACCAGATGGCGCCCTTTGCTTCACAAAACCTCCTTCAGTCCACCACCCTGCCCCGGTCTCTATATTAATAACCTTTGCCATTTTTACAGTGTTCATTACATTCAATAAAAACTGTCCCCTGCATCTGACTGATATCACCTGTTCTGAAACCGGAAATGTTGAGTATGACAGAGTGAGGTAGAAGTACTCAGCAGGCAGAGCTGGAGTTAGCAGGACCATAAAGTCCAGGCGGTTGTTCTCCACGTTGTTCCTCCTGTTCTGGAGGTGGGATGAAGCTCAAAGTGAACCCGAAACAATAACACTGACATTGTCCTTTCGGTGAGGACATTCAGCATGGAACTAATGATGGATCGTCTAGTAGAAGCTTTCTACTCAGGGTAGATCGGCCATTTTTCTCCAATCAGCGCCTGGCGCTCACAGAGTAAAACCGTGGAAAACCATTTCAAAGTTGCAAAATTACAAAAAAATAGATTTATTAATATTTTGTTTACTGTTTAACTTGGATTTTATTTACTGCGCAGCATAGATTTGCTGTAACCAGGAAACACTGGTTACAGCTCACTCAAGTTATTTTCTAATACAATAAATTTTTCGTACAAAATAATGACATTTGTTATAAAGTGAACTGTAGGAAAGGATGGAAATACTTTCCGGTCCTTTTTGAACTAATACGCACACAGAGAAGGATCGGAGAGAGGAGGGAGGGAGAGTTCACGGTCAGCCGTCTTCTGCAGCAGCAGATCAGGACTGCGCTGAAGCTCAAACAGCCACACAGGCTGTCCCAATCAGCAGCCAGCCGGTGCCTGCCTCCCACCCTGGCGATCCTCCGCTGCCCGTTTCTTCGCCTGAACTGCATCCAGTAAAACCTGCAACATGAGATCTAGAACCGGCGCCGACCTGTGTAGACCCAGCATCAGCCGGTCCAGATCCCACTCCAACCAGAGAAGAATTACAAAGTGACCAATGTGATGTCAGAGGCGGAGAACTCCACCAGTCAGAGGACTTCAGCGGGGCCTTGCTCAGGGCAAACGTCTGATCACAGAAGCACAACCAAGAAGACGTTAAGGCAGAGGAAGGTAGATGTTTTTCTCCGGGGGGGAAAAACCAAAACCACCAACCTCAGCCACTTCCAGCTCCACCAAGAAGCTTGTGAACTCCAGAGTCGGAAGCACTGAATGACCCAATCAAAAGCCACCTCTGAGGGCGGCAGATCCATTGGCACTCTCATCAGCTCCGAGAACCAGAGCAGGAGGCGGGTTGTGCCCATCACAAGGAATAACCCAGGCTCTTGGCCCGAGACAGCCACTGAAAAGCCTGCGGCGTCCACACGGAGCTCCTCCAGCACCACAACACACAGCGGGCTAAACAGTCTCAGCAACTCCTCCGTCCGTCGAGGACAGAGGCCCAAAACGGCTCCGTCATCCTAACGTTCTGGCTCCGCGGGCAGCGTCAGCACTCCTGTCACCCTTCCGTTGTCAGCACTTCCTGGTTTTGCCAGAAACACAGCATCATCGTCTTTCAGAAGGACCAAACCTCCTATGGCCGTTTCTCATCCCCGCACCACCGGTTCCCTTAAATCTTCTCCCAAGACCTCCTCCTCCTCGGCTCTTTCAGCTGCCTCTTCTTCCTCCTCGGCTCCTTCAGCTCCTCCTCCTCCAGATCAATATGTCTCCCCAACGCGTCCTCCTCGTCCCCTCCAAGGAGCAGTAGCGCCTCCAGAAAAGTTTCATGGGGTGGCCAGGTAGGGCCTCCTAAGCTCCTGGGGTGGCACACTAAAACTAAAAGCCATCATTTCAGGATTTTATTCCACTGTTTATTACACTGGCAGATGGGGTGGACAGTGGGGCGGCCAAGACATGGCATGGGGTGGCTGTGGCTACCCCTGGCTACCCCTTGCCACCCCCTGCTGGCACCATTGCCAAGAAGGACTCAGCACAAGAGCCTCCACGCCTCCCCGGCTCCCCCTAAAGGCCACAGACGAAACAGCAGCGGCAGCCTCTCCGACAAGTCGACCCACTCCAGAGACTGGAGAAAGGGAGCAAGGCCAGCAGGCAGAGCTGGAGATAGCAGGACCATAAAGTCCAGGCGGTTGTTCTCCACATTGTTCCTCCTGTTCTGGAGGTGGGATGAAGCTCAAAGTGAACCCGAAACAATAACACTGACATTGTCCCTTCGGTGAGGACCATCAGCATGGAACTAATGATGGATCCTTTAGGCCATACTTCCACTAGGTAAATTCAGTGACATATCTTACCATCTGTATGCAGACGATATTCTACTTTATTGCTCATTTAAGGACACTGAATTTCATAAATTGTCTTCCTCAACTAACTTGTACTTATTTTAAAACTAGAGGGGATTGCTCATTCCAGACAGTGGCTCCGAGGCTGTGGGTTGTTTTGCCTCTTTCTTTAAGTTGTTTGAACTCTGTTGCTTCTTTTAAAAAGCAACTAAAGACGCTGCTATTCAAGCAGGCTTTTAATTAGACATGTGGTTTTTATGGTTTCGTTTGTATGTTTTCCATTTTGTTTTATAATGCTATTTAAGTATTGCTGTATACTGATTTTTGTATTTGTATTTTACTGTGAAGCACTTTGTGATTTTTATCTAAGAAAAGTGCTATATAAATAAATTTTACTTACTTACTTACTTAGAACTCTGCCTTGCTGGTGGTAAAGGGAGACATTAAAAACACTAAAGACGTTCTTTCCACAATCGTTACTAATGATGTGCTTTAAACGTCCATAGAGGCCACATCCAAGGAGGAGGACGTAGCTGTTGTCCAGGTTTCATGTATGCGTTACACATTGTTGGGGCAGTCAGGAGTGTCTGCAGCAAGAAGGTCCTGGGTTCCAATCCATTCCCTATAGGTCCTTTTGCATAAAGTTTGCATGTTGCCCCTGTGCTGGAATGGGGTCTCTTCGGATTCTCTGGGTACCATTTGGGTGAATTCTCCTTTAATTGCCCTTAGGTGTAACAGGTGTTGGGTCAGAACTGGGATGACGGACAGGAAGTCTAACCAACAGGTTAGAGCAGAGTTCATAGTTGGAGGCATTCCTAAGTCAAAAACTGGGTAAACAGAAGTGTTGGAATAACCAGAGCAGAATTCAGGAGCAGAGTCGGGTAACAGATCCAAGTTCAGTAACAGTCAGGCTGGATAAACAGACAGGTTCATATAGTTCGGAGACAGAACAGGGTGAGGTAACAAAAAACTATGACAAGGACTCTGTTATACTCTCATTTATAATACAACTTTGGTTGGTTTTTAATGTGATATTTGTGCTGCTGAATAGGATTTTTTTTTAGGCCCCCGGGCTACGGTGGTGCCGCTGGCGAGGCCCCCCTCTCTAGGTGGGGCTTTCGGGGAGCGGGGGTGCCTATTGGAGTCAGTAGGGGAGCTGGCTCCCTGGGTTGGCTTCCCAGTCATTTGCTCCCCATCCCCGGACTCCTCCCTCTGCCTGCTCCATCACGCCGCCACACATGTAGGTCATGAGGGAGGGGGCGTTACTGGAGGTTGCCACTTTCTGGTGACGCCCCTCTCCCCAATTTTATTTTGCATCTTAGACACTTTCACTTCAAACATTTTTCACATCACACACTCATATAGGCCATGGTAGGGGGGGTGGGGGGAAGACGTCTGGGAGGGGGCTTATGTTGTGTGGGCCTCACCTCGGACGGCTCCCTTCACCTCCTCTCCCACTTAGACATTGAGGGTTCTGGGCAGTCACACGGAAGGGGTGCGCTGGCAACAGCTACCTTCCGAAAGGGGGGTGGGCTGTGCCGTGCAACCCCTTCGGCGCTCCCAGTTTTTAAACGCACTTGAGAACAACATGCAACAACACAACATTTGAGCAGGCGTAGGGAGGGTCGGGGTCTTCTGCACACCCCCGTTCTCCGATGGAGGCAAGGAGTCTGGGGCCTGGAGGAGGTGCGGGCCACTGTGTCCGGGGTCTTGGCGGGGGGCTGCGGTGTGCAGTCAGCGGCCTACCAGGTCTGGGGCTGATGCCTCCGCTCCCCCCAGGGGACGGGGGGCAGGGATGGCAAGGGTAAGGTGGGGGGAGGGAGTGGGTTTATTAGGTATTTAGGGGGAGGGGGGGGCTCTGGCCGGGTGGCTCGTGCGGGTCGTGTTGGCCCGCCCTCTTGGGGGGGCCCGGTCCGGGGGGCGTCTGGTCGGGGGCCGGGGCCGGGGGTCGGGCACAAGCAGTCGTATAGTCGATTTGGGGAGACCCCCCCCCCCCCTTTTGGTCAGTGTTGGATGTGAGTGTTATGTAGGAATGTGTGTACAGCGTCTTTTTTTTTTTTTTTTTTTTTCAGTGTGTGGCGAGTGGGGCACAAGGGAGGGATGGGGTGAATGAGTTTTTTTTTTTTTTTTTCTGTGTGTGGCGAGTGGGGCACAAGGGAGGGATGGGGTGAATGAGTTTTTTTTTTTTTTTTTTTCTTCAGGTATGGGTGTGGTCCGCTCCCTCTCCCAAGAACATCTCAAGTCTCCGATAGGTGCGGAGCCCATCCCCCCACGTCCTGCCCTCCTCCACTTCGTTGGCGGGCGCCTTGGCCCCCTGGCGCATTAGTTGGCTTCGGGTTTGGGGCGGGTTCCCGGGCGTGCGCCGGCCCGCTCCTGGCGGCCTCTTCGCGGGGCCTGGCCCCCCGGGGGGCGGCCGGGGCCCTCGTCGCGGGGGCGGGGCGCCCCTGGGGCCTCTGGCCCTCAGGGCCCATTGCCGGGACCACTTCAGCGGGGCTGGCTGCCGGCGGAGCCCACGGGCTCGTCTCCGCGGCTCTTGAGGGCGTCGGCATTGCGGTGGCTGGGGGATTTCCTCGGGGTCGTCTCTGCTCCTTCCTTGGGGGGGGGGTTGCAGATATCCTGTGTCGGCCCCTCCTGGGCGACCTGCTTTAGGGACCCCTTTGGGAGTCCGGGGCTACGGGTCCCCTGACGCCTGCCTCTGTGCTCGGGGAAGGTGGGTCTTTGGTTCTCCACAATCACTATCAAGCTATTTCTGGATAATCTTCACCTAAACTAGTGCACTTTCACATCTCCCACAGGTGCTGGGTCCCAGGTATTAAGTGTTCACTTATATACAGTAATCTTATAATTTATTTATTTATTTATTTATGTTGTGTCACTTTCTTTTTTCAAATATCACATTACACATGTCAGCTTACATAATAATATATATGATTTAGCAATGGCATCTAGGTGTTATTCGAGTGTATCTGTTGCTTTATGTCTGTTGGTTGTGCTGTTCTTTTTGTGTCTCTTTCCAGGTGATGGAGCAGACAGAGGACATTTTATCATTCTCTTCCTTTTATCTCCTCTTTCTTTCACCTCTACTCTTTTTTTTTTTTTTTTTTTTTCTTTCACTTTTTGTTCTTCCTTTACTCTCCCATTGTCATGTCCATATAATTTGAAATTCTCCTTGCAGGAATTATAATAAAGCTATTTACAAGCATAAATCAAGTGGAGCACTATGGCGAAAGCTGTTTGCTCCACTTGTAAAAGCAAAATCTGTCGAGCTCCATCTGGCATTGAGATATCAATTCCTATTGCCATAGTGCTAGACAGGACACTGGGAAAAAAAAAAAAAAAAAAAAAAAAGTCAAAAAGTGTTGCTTTTGTTGTGTTGTATTTGTGTTTATTCAACAGATTTTTGCCCTATTCGCACGGTATTGGGACCACATGTGATTTGTAATAATTACGCCGCTATGTGCAGACAGATATTAACCAGCTCACGCTGTCAGGGAAAAGTAACAGCGTGAGGACTGTTGGTGTGCAATGCGATAGACCTGTCAGGATAAGGGCTTCTATTGGAGACACAGTCCTGCACTTTCAAAAATCAAGCTAAAAAAACAAAACTCACGAAATTTACCAGCAAGTCCAGACGCAGAGTTGACAGCTCTGCTTCTGTCACGCCACTGCAGTGCAACTAATTAATTACATGCAATTCATAGGTAATTCATAGATAAAACAAGTTCTGTGCAAATAGGGGATTGGACATTGTGCTGAAGGCAGCCCAGAAAAATTTAGAAAAAAATCCGCTCCCAAGCCTAGTGCCTCAAAAATAAGGACAAATATGCATCTGGGGCAATAAAATCCAGAATGTCACCGGCCTTCAGCCAGACCCTAGTGTAATCCGTTATTATTGTGTTCTTTCCTTCGTTATTGCTCTTTTCCAGTTTTTGTGTACCTCCGCAAGATTTTGTAATGTATGCTATGTTTAATTAAAAATCAAACATAATGAAAATAAAACAATAAAATAAAAATATATATAATATGGGGGAAAAAAATCTAATTTAATAGCGAGCTAATAGTTACATTGGGCATGCACAAACGTGCCGTAGTGACGTCATGACCGTATTTCTACATCACATCCAGTAATGAAGCGCAGTAGGAACGCCCACACAGCGCTGCAGTTATGCCTTACAGCAAAAACCCGTTACGGCAAAGACTAGTTCACCCCAACGATCTGGTTCCCCAGCACCAACAGAGTAATTTTGTGTATGCTGTTAATTGTCAGGAGGAGAATGACCAGAGTAAACAAAGCAGCTGCTGGCTAAAAGGATGGCTCCACGTAGAAGAGCAACATCATCAGGCCAAGATTCTGCAGTTTACACTCACCTGCAGACCAGCGGTCAGTCTTTCAGGGATGAAGATGTTCTCATCCTGGATAGGGAAGAACGTTGGTTTGAGAGAAGAGTAAAGGAAGTCATTTTTGTGAAGAGACACCGCCTGTTGTTAAACAGGGGAGAGGACTCTGGGTCCAGTTGTCCCCTTCTTACAATGCTGTTATTGTGAGCTTACTCAACCCTCTGGGAACAACAAGCATCATCAGAGAACTAATGATGGGTTGTTCAGCTGATGGGCCTCTTTTGCATGTGAGCAAGAAATTTTGATTGGGTCTATCGCCCTCTGCTGAGGAACTGTGGTAATAACAGTGGCGTGATTTTAACATATTAAGATGGACCACAGTCTCCCCTCAGGGGGCGATTAATCTCACACTTTTTAAGTTTATTAGTTTTGGATTTGTTGCTTCTGAAGCATTTACCCGATGAGAGAGGGGCAACAAGTGCATTGCCTGGGTGGGTGGGATCAGTGGAGATGCATCAGGCCCCTCTTTGGGCTCGTTCTGCATAAAATGAATCCAAATCCTCTAGACGGCATCCCACAATCCCCTGTGCTGTTCTCATCACCTGTGCTAAATCCCTCATCTCCTGTATTGTGCAGCTCCCATTCCATACAGTTATGCTGAGACATAAAACACATTATATGGTTACTCTATAGACGCTTTATTTTTAAGTTTACTGAAGAGTCCAGTTGTTTTAGGTTTCCTGAGGAAGAATAGCATTGTTGGGCCTTCTTCAATATGTGGGAGGTGTTCACTGTCCAGGAGAGTTTGGAGGAGACGTGAATGCCCAGAACCCTAATACTGCCCACGCGCTCCTCCACCTCCCCCTGTCTGTAGAGAGGAGCGTGTTCAGTCCTCCTGAACCTCCTGTAATCTATTATTACCTTTTTGATCTTGCTTGTGTTCAGGATCAGGTTGTTCCTGGAGCACCACTGGGTCAGATTGCTGACCTCATCTCTGTAGTTGGTCTCATTACTGTTGGAGATGAGACCAACCACAGCGGTGCCATCTGCAAATTTATCTTTAGTGTTTGTGGGGTGGACAGCAGAACAGTCCTGGGTGAAGAGAGTGAAGACAGCAGGGCTGAGGACACAACCCTGTGGTGTTCCTGTGTTGAGGATCAGTGGAGCAGATGTTCCCTATCTTCACCATCTGGGGTCTGTTGGTGAGGAAATGACTGATCCAGGAGCAGAGCAAAGTGGATAATCCATGTTTTAGAGCTTCAGAGCCAACATGTCTGGGAGCACGGTGTTGAAAGCTGAGCTGAAGTCCATAAAGAGCATCCTCACATGGTGTTGAGCTGCTGCAAATGGGTCAGAACTGAGTGAAGTGCAAACAATACAGAGTCCTCTGTGGAGCAATTCTCCCTGTAAGGCAAACTGCAGGCTGTCCAGCCCAGCAGGGATGGCATCGTTGAAGGACTTTAGGAGGATCCTCTGGAATCTAATGAAGCAGCTATTCTGCTGGAGTCGACTCCTCCAAACTACAATTTTCTTTGTGAGAGCAGACAGCAAAGGAAAGGTGGAGGAGTAGCAACATTGTTTAATGATTCACTAAAGTGTAAAAAGGTGTTTTTGGGAAAATTTGACTCTTTTGAACATTTGGCTCTCCAGGTAAAGAGCCCGGTACGAACTATGTTTCTGAATGTTTACAGGCCTCCTAAGTCCACATCAAACTTTTTTAATGATTTCAGTGACCTCTTGTCTGTGATATGTGTTGATTATGACTTTTTAATTATTGTTGGAGACTTCAACTTTCACGTTGACAACCCTGAAGACAGAAGTGCAAAAGAACTGTGTGACACACTTAGAAACTTTGGTTTAACTCAGCATGTTAAACAGCCAACACACAAGCAGGGGCATATTTTAGACTTAATCATCACTAAAGGTCTAAACATTTCACAGGTCAATGTAACTGATGTTGCCTTATCCGATCACTTTTCTGTTACATTTGAATGTATCATTACCAGTGACTCATTTAGCCAAAGGGACATCGTAAGAAAACGCACCTTTAAGGACAATGCCACAGAAAATTTTATTCAAGCTTACTCTGCTACCTCAACCTTGGGCTGCAACTCAGTAGATGAGCTAGTAGATAACTTTCATTCTAAAGTCTCAGACATCATTGACTGCATTGCTCCAGTTAAAGTGAAGGTTTTTTACGGGAAGAAAAAATCTCCTTGGAGAAATGCTCCATCAGTTAGAAGTGAAAAAAGGGAATGTCGCAAAGCTGAACGCAGGTGGAGAAAAAATAAACTCCAGGTTCACTATGACATCTATAAAGAGAGACTTAACAGATATAACTTACAACTGAAAAATGCAAGAGAATCTTTCTTCTCTGAGATCATTAAGAAAAACATTAATAACGCTCGTGTCTTATTTGCCACAGTCGACAGATTAACAAATCCTCCTGTGTCCGTGGCTTCAGAACTCCACTCCACCAGGGCCTGCAACGAATTTGCTAACTTCTTTACTGAGAAAATCCTAAAAATTAGAGGATCAGTTTGTACATCCACACCAGCTCCAGAACCAAAGTGGTACTCAGCTGGAACTTATCCTGACAAAATGTCCCAATTCAGCCAAATAAACTACAAAAGCTTAGAGCAGATCATTCAGCAGCTAAGTTCCTCTTCATGCTGTCTTGATGTTCTCCCCACAGCTTTCTTTAAAAAAGTTTTACCTGTCATAATGTCTGATTTGACTCAGATAATAAACACGTCCCTCCTGTCAGGTGTTTTCCCCCAGTCCCTAAAAACAGCAATTATCAAACCACTGCTGAAAAAGAATAATTTAGACAAACTTCTACTCCAGAACTACAGGCCCATCTCAAACCTCCCCTTTATCAGTAAGATTATTGAAAAAGCTGTATTTCAACAATTAAACACCTTCTTAACAACGACCAGCCGATTTGACGTTTTCCAGTCAGGTTTCCGTGCTCACCACAGTACAGAGACCGCCCTGATCAAGGTGTTTAATGACATCCATATAAATACAGACTGTGGAAGAACCACCGTGCTGGTACTATTGGACCTTAGTGCAGCATTTGATACTGTCGATCACTCCATTCTGTTAGAACGCCTGGAGAACTGGGTCGGCCTCTCTGGTACAGCACTCAACTGGTTTAAATCCTACTTAAAGGACAGGGACTTTTTTGTATCAGTAGGTAACTTTACATCAGAGATGACAAAAATCCCATTTGGGGTTCCCCAAGGGTCCATTCTGGGTCCCCTCCTCTTCAATATCTACATGCTCCCTCTAGCCCAGATAATAAAAAATAACAACATCAGCTACCATAACTATGCAGACGACACACAGCTCTACATCACCATGTCACCAGGTGACTATGGACCAGTTCAGGCACTGAGTAAATGCCTAGAAGAAATCAATACGTGGATGTGCCAAAATTTTCTCCAATTGAATAAAAACAAAACTGAAGTAATAATATTTGGACCAATAGAGGAAAGATCAAAAGTTAGCACACAGCTTCAGTCGCTTCAGCTAAAAACCACTAATCAGGCCCGCAACCTGGGTGTAGTGATGGACTCAGACCTGAACCTTCAAAAGCATCTAAAGACAGTTACAAGGTCAGCTTTCTATCACTTGAAGAACATTTCTAGGATTAAAGGACTGATGTCTCAGCAGGATCTAGAAAAACTAATCCATGCGTTTATTTTTAGTCGAATTGATTACTGCAACGGTGTTTTTACAGGTCTGCCTAAAAAGTGGATCAGACAGCTGCAGCTGATCCAGAACGCTGCTGCCCGCGTCCTCACTAAGACTAAGAAAGTAGAGCACATAACCCCAGTTCTAAAGTCCTTACACTGGCTCCCTATATCTCAGAGAATAGACTTTAAAATACTTCTGTTAGTCTATAAATCCTTAAATGGCTTAGCTCCTAAATACATCACAGACTTGTTATCAGCGTATAAACCATCCAGACCATTAAGGTCTTCTGGCTCCAGCCTACTCTGCATACCTAGAACCAGAACTAAACACGGAGAAGCAGCATTTAGTTCCTATGCTCCAATTATCTGGAACAAACTTCCAGAAAACTGTAAAAGTGCGGAAAGCCTGAGTTCTTTTAAATCAAGATTAAAAACACATTTGTTTAAAATTGCCTTCAACTGTCCTAGTTAACTGAATCACCACTTTTTTGTTCTATTTTCTTTCTATATTTTATTCCTACTTGCTCTTATTCTGTTTTATTTTGCTATATTTTAATCATGTAAAGCACTTTGCATTGTCTTTGTACTGAATTGTGCTATATAAATAAATTTGCCTTGCCTTGCCTTGGAAGAACTTCATGATGATGGGGGTCAGAGCAACAGGAAGGTAATCATTGAGAAAGGTGATGGTTGATGATGACTATGGACCTGCCTGCTTCTGAGCCTGAGACCCGTTGACCTGGTGGTTTCTATTTAGAAGCAGCTCTACACTCATCTTTTTAAAGTCACTGAATTTTAATAATACTAATTACTGTATCAGTGCGTATTTTAGCAGTTTCATCTTGCTGTGAACCTCTTTGTATAACCTATAATATATAAAAATTAATAATAAATAAAATGCCTACTGTAGTAACAACTCTGGACATTGGAGATCAAATTTGAGGCCACAATGTGTGCAGCTGTATGTTGTAGTAAAAGTAAATACATAGGTTTTTTACATGGTTGTCAGAGCAAGTTTCTGATAGTATCAAGTTAATTCTGCTGACCCCTAGTGGTAAGATTAAAATTTGTCCACTTTACTTTTTCTTTAGTAAACCATGTATCTGTATTAAATAAGTAAACATCTGCAAACTTGAAGCAGTTTTTCTTTGTTAAGGCTAATATATCACACACTCTGTTCCTTTTCAATTCAAACATCATTAATTTCTAAAGGAAATATAATGTTGTTGTACCTCATATTATGCAGTTTTCTTCAGAGAAGCTGTGCAGCTGACAGAGCAACAGTTAAATGTGAAAACTTGGAGGTTTGGTAACAAGCTTTGCTGAAAGGTTCTGAACTATTTGCTGTAAAAATTCAGAATAATTCATTAAAAATCCTTTCAGATAAATCCAGAGAATCTCAGATCTAAAAATGTGGAGAGCAGGAGGTAAAAGTTCAGATCCAGTTTGTTCAGAAGCACAGCTCACTACCTTGAACCAGTAACTGGCTAAGATCAGTAGAGGTGGGCGGATCGATCCTAGGATAGATACTATCGATACCAACGCAGTAGATCAGAGTGGTCATCTTCAGCAGCAGTTCATGTTAACTTTCAAAGATATTATATATCATATGTTACTGGAGCCCACAGAGAAAATGTAATTAAGACCTTGAAAGAACCCAGTACATATATCCTATTAAAAAGTGTTATTTAAGATAACATTAGCTAACCCTTTATTTGTCCCACGACGGGGAAAATTATAGGATTAAAGCAACAGGCAGGAGCACACAACACAGACAAAATTACATAAGGATTGAAAGATATAAGAGGTGGATTAGGGAAAAAAACACTGAACATAACATTATTATTATTATTATTTAATTGTAATAATAAAATAAAAATCACGAAACCCGAAAGGTCAACAGTTTCATGATACATCAAGCTTAAATGTTAAAAGTATTGGTATCGGATCACCTCTAAAGATCAGATGATATTAGTTAGTTTCTACTTTGCTGGCAGAAAGTTGTATTTTACAGAATGATGATGAGTTTATGTACAATAAAATATAAAATACTTTGGATTATTTTAGTTCTGTTCATAAATTAACCAGTTACTGAATATTGATGTTGCACCTCTTTGTTTCACTATTTACAGTCCACAAATATAACAAAGCTCTATCATATAACTCACTAACTGTACATTTCTGCTCAGATTGTATTTACACTCATTAAATGCAACAGCAAACGGTGCAACACCAGCTATAAATGAATGTGTTAGTATCACTGACACTTAAACCCAACGGTCCACTTCCTGGAAAATTGGTTCAATAAGGTGTGAAGAGACGTTTTATTTCCTTATGTGGTTCATTTTGTCTTAACGATGCTGCTGCAGAGACTGCTGGGGTCGATGTTCACCTCCGTCTTATTTTTAGTCCTGACAGCAGAATAAGTCACAGAGTCTTTGTCCTGTTTGACCTGCAGCACAGAAACCACAAACTGTTTCAGTTCCATTTGAAAGACTTTCCACTTTCATCTATGTTATCATTTAACATGTTTCCAAACCTTGTGCATAATGGAGCTGTTCAGTCCGGCCCCATTCACATGGTTTTATGGTTTAAAAATAACCCTCCTCTGAGTAATTAGGGAGAAATTGAGATCAGAATTTGATACATTTAACAAAGTTGAGTGAAAAGATGAATTAATTTAATCTTCTACCTGAAGCTTAGATTAAATTGTATCCTTCATTGATATTACAACATTAAACAAGCAAATTAAAATGGGACTGTTATAAAACTGCTGATTGGGTCTCTTACCTTTATCTTATTAGACATTCTGTCCTTAAAATGGTCAACAGTGGCATAGGTCACAATGGAATACACCTCATCCTGGGGAAAATGGACAGTAAACCTTTATTTACTGTTATAATAGAGACAATCTGCATCTTTCTAACCACATCAGCTCTTCTGTCTTATTCTATTCTGCTGGATTTGTCTTACTGCTTCCTTTATTTTATTTACCCAGTAATGTCTCTTTGAGAAACATTATCTCTCCTGCCAAGGAGTCCACAGAGCAACATGATGGAGAGATTGTTGCCGTGCCAACAGCTCATGCTGGGCAGCTTCTTGTCATACGGCCCCAATGAGGAGCTGCTGAAACTGCAGGACTTTGTCCAGGAAGTTTGGTCTACTTTAAAAGTGCAGCATGAAAGTAAACCACACTAACCAACAGAAGGTTTCTTTTTTCTCTCTGCTCTCACTCTATAAAATTAAGTTCCCTGGACTATTAGTTTGTAAAGACGCCTCGAAAGGAGCAAAATACCTTTGGAACAAAAGTATTATTGGATAGCTGAGAGTAAAGCAGAGAAGTTTGCAAAGTGTCATGACTGCAGAAATTGTATGAGGACAAATATCTTATTCCATCAGCCAAGCACAGTAGTGGGGGACTGATCATTTAGGATTTTAGAGATGTCCTCAAAGAACACTGAACAGTTTACAGCTATTGAGCCAAACTTTAACTCTTCTGTGTACCAGAGTATCCTAAACTCAAATGTGAAGCCATCTGCCTGAAGCTCTAGCTAGAGCTAAACTGGGTAATGTGAGTTTATCGCTCCATGGAGGACATGGAATGACCCCGGTTCCTGCAAACGGTCAACAGAAGGTAAGCAGTTTAAATTAAAAAAAATTAATAACACATAAACTAATTATTTAACAAACTGTCTATAGGAGAACAAAGCAATCTGTTCTGCAAATGTACAACTCTGAGGACATTTAAAACTGTTACCTTTGCTTTTAAAACGCCTCAATAGACAGAAATCAGGGATAGAGGGATGGAGAAGGCTTTGGACTAAAAGCCCAGCTAGGTAATTGAACCAGAGACCTGTCCTGTCAAAGACTCTCAGCCTCAGTAAACAGGTGTGTCTGGTTAATCTAAAGAGCTACGCACCAAACATTACATTTCTCACTGAGACTAAAACTTGATTAATTTAATGTGGTAAGTCAAGAACATAACAGCTGCTGTATTTTACTGAATTATCAAAATCAACATGTGCTTCTGTCATAAACTACAAAATGGCTGCTGATCAAAACTGTGATAGTTTTTTAATTCTCTGATAAGTTTAGAAAAGAGGAAGTAACTGTTCATTTCCTGTGACTTTGCACTTCATGACTGCAAAGACGATAAAAAACCATCAGACCTGCTTTTAGCAGAACAGATCCACAGAGGTTCTGCAGCCACAGCCCTCCATGCTGCACTGTCCCATCTGGAGCATCAGGGGAGAAATGTGCAGCTGCTTTCTGTGGACTATAGCTCTGCATTTAATACCATCCTTCCCCACAGACTAGTGGACAAACTGGTTAACCTGGAGCTCCCTCCTGCTACCTGGATGTGGATCTGGACTTCCTATCAGAACTTAGTCAGAGAGGGAAAATATACTCATTAATTAATTAATTTAATCTTCTACCTGAAGCTTAGTATAAATTGTTTCCTTCATTGATATTACAACATTAAACAAGAAAATTAAAATGGGACTGTTATAAAACTGCTTACTGGGTCTCTTACCTTTATCTTATTAGACATTATGTCCTTAAAATGGTCAACAGTGGCATAGGTCACAATGGAATACACCTCATCCTGGGGAAAATGGACAGTAAACCTTTATTTACTGTTATAATAGAGACAATCTGCATTTTTCTAACCACATCAATTCTTCTGTCTAAAACATCCAGAGTCCTAAATGTCAGCACCTGCTCCCCACAGAGCTGTGTGCTGACCCCCTGCTTTACATCCTCTAAACTCATGACTGTTCCCTCACCCACCACAGTAATGACGTTGGCAGGTTTGCATACGACTTCACCGTGGTGGGGCTCATCTCGATAATCTTTTCAGCAGTTCTGAAAAGATTATCGGCTTTCCTCTCCAAACACTGCAAAAAATTACACTGTTTCTGTTGCTTCAAAAAGCAAATGGCATCATCAAGGACATCTCACATCCTGGTTACGCTCTGTTTGAACTGTTGCCTTCAGAAAAATGCTACAGAGCATGAAAAACAAGAACCAACCGTTTCAAGAACAGCTTTTCCCCAACAGCAATAACCACCATCAACGCTGATGAACACATCTGATATGCAATATGCTCACAGGGAATGATGGAATATATGTGAGGAATGATTATTTGTAATTTTCATGTTTTTTTAAGTGTGGGGTACAGACTGGTTGGCAATTTTTTAATCTTATTGTACTTGTTACAAATGATAGCAAAACTATAATCTATTCTATTTGTTTTAAACCTAGTCCCAATTTTCAAACTATTCTTAAAAATATGAAGAATAATTTGATGGTTTTCCTTTGGGGTCTATTAACTATAGGTAATATGTTTGAGCGAGCCAATACTCACATGATGATGACTCTCATGGGCTGAATCTTGATCTTCTAGATAAAAAGAAACCAAATCATTATAATTATTTCCATCAACATTATTTAATGATCATATTCAACTTCTGTTTTTTTTTAACCACTATCAGATGAACTACACTGTGGTTGCTATGGAAACAGCTCTTCCTTATTCTGAGAAAAGTTATTTACAGCAGAAAGATCAATGAGATAAAAATGAACATGAACACAGCTCTGTTTAGAGAAATGAACATAGAGGATGGGCAGTTTATTATAACTAACAAACACAAGTATTTAAACAGTCAGAAGTACTTGACTGTTTTAGAAATACACAGCAGTCAAAATAAAAATACATGACTAAATAATAAATGAAAACTAAAAAAGAGCCAGAGCAACCTGGCCAGCATCTGTGAAGGTTAGTTGCCTTTATTGGACATTTCTAAAATAATGTCACATTTGTCCAGAGACATCACGGTTTCCCAGATAGTCGAACAAGAATAGTGCAAACTAGAATGGCAACAACTGCAATACCAATCATTCTAGAAGATGACAATGACCCAGGAGCTTTATTTTAAACTACTTCACTCTAAAAACCCAGCGTAGAACAGCTTAAACATTGGTTCAAATGCAGAGGCCTCAAAATGAGCGAAAAGAAAGCAGTATTATCATTTTGCTGCTCACTTGTTGAGCGGCAGAAAAAAACAAGATAAAAACAGAAAAATGCATTTTGTTAGAAAAAAGCAAGGCCTTAAAATGTGACTTCATGTTCACAAAGAAACCAAAGAAGCTGCAACAACTGACTCACGAAAGTTGCAAGTGACTTTAGGGACAAACAATTGGTGAACAACTCAGATCTTTACATAAATAGAATATAATCAAGGAGGATTAAATAATTAATAAAACGACTAAGTAGTGAAATGACTGACTCCGGATTGGTTCTTTTAGACCTACTGTTCATTACATGTGAAGTATGTTCTACTGAACAAATACGTTAGCAAGGCTGGATCTCTGATAGAGATTCTGGTCCTGGACCCAAGGGCCTAATCCGACTTGGGAACCATGTAAGGGCTGCGAAACTAGTAGCGTCAATGGAGTCTGTGCCTTACATATTTTAGAACATATGGTAGGAGAAAAAGTGGGTGAGAGGACACTTTTATTTTAAATCTGGTGATTATTTCAGGACAGTTTCTACATAAGGGGAGAAATGGACCAACAGCCCACCAACAGACAAATAAATCTTTGTGGGCTCATGAACACAAACCTAGTGTCCGACAGTTTTTTTGTCTTTTAATTTTGCTGATCTATACCAGTTTTGGTTCTGGTGAGCTTCAATGAGGTTCTGATTCAGCTAGCAGGATGATGCTCCGTATACCTTTGGTTTTGGGTAGCTGCTCTCTGCACTCTGTTGTCTATCTGCACTTTTTGAAAAATGTATCACTGTAATTATCCAGTTAAAGGTTGCAGCTGATTATCTTCTTGGACACAGCCCAGACTCTATGATTAAAGAATTATCTGTAGCTTCAGCAATGGATGCAACAAAGAGCCCAATCATAAGAAGCTGTTCTAAACCACATCAGCTGCCCATACTGAGAGGTCTTTTTCACCCTCCATCCTCTAAAGATGTTTTTAGTGTAATGTTGGTCCAATGGTAACTGTTGCTGTGCTGCAGCTTGAACAGATCCTGTTCTCAGTGGATGTTTTAGGAGTGATTCTATCCAGCCAAGCTACAGGTGACAGCGGTCCTTTGGTAGTTTATCAACATCAGTGGTGAGTGTTTTTTAACCTTTAGCTTATTCTGATTGTCTTAATTATGTGTGAGCTGCTAAACAACATGAGAGTTGACAGAAACCCAGAGGTCAAGTTCTAACAGACTGGAAGAGAGCTGATGTTCAATGTGGGCAGAAAGTTCTAGATTGAGGCTCACTTTGACTTCCACTTGCACTGGACCCCCCTGAAACCTGGCTGGCCCTCCCATATGAGCCAACCAGGAGGGAGGGCCAATCTAACCCCCAAGAAGGGTTGAAGAAGATGAGAAAGAGAGAATGGAGTCTAAAAGAAATATTAGGAACAGATGAGGATAGGAGGAAAACAGTAATATAAATAAAACATTGTTTTTATTTTTCCAAAATACAAAACTAAAACATAGAATATAGTAGGTGGATGCTATAGTTAAACACTGATGTGCAGCAAATCTAGTACCTGTTGTGGTGCTGTGATCCTTTTTAACTCTGGTTTTCCTGGGTTTGATAAAAACAGCAGCAAGAACCACCAGCAGCAGGAGAACACAGATCACTGCTCCAAGGATGATGATGGTTCTGTTGGCAGGAACTCCTGTTAAGAGACAGAGAACATGACAGAGAACATGCAATGCAGAAGGTACAACAAATCTGAATGAAAACAAAAATATTGACATATATCACTCGACTTCAAGAAACAAATTATTTTTAGGCTTATAACCAGCAGATGTTCAGTGAATATATTGCAGACTAAAAGCTTACAGGAAGTAAGAAAGATGTAAGAAGTAAGAAGGCTACAAGTTTATTTAAGGAACCTTTACTACTACAAAATAAATATCACTCTATGAAAGTAATATAATTAATTGTTTTATCTATTAAAACAACAGATCTGGTTCCAGTCCAGGCTTCACTCAGATGATAACAACACATCATGATCTAAACAGCCAACTCCATGCAGGGACTTCAGGGTTAAGAAGGACTGATATCAGCAGGTATAAAAGTCAATGAGTTTAGATTACTCACTGCTCATCATGTTTAAATACACATCTGTGTCAAAGCGTCCTCCATCCCAAAGCTGACAGGTGTAACGTCCAGCATCCTCAGCAGTGATGTTGTTGATGATCAGAGAGCATTTATTGTCCAACCTCAGCCTGGCAGCTCGAGCTGAACTCTGAACTTTTCCTCCATGAACTTCATGTTGACGCTCCATGTTTTCAGCTCTCGTATAAAACCAGTCAACAGCGGAGCATGAGAGAGATGATGAAGGTCTTTTACAGGACAGAACAGCATCATCTCCAGCTCTGTGGTAGATATGGACTCCTTCTCCCCTGATAACTGCAGAGAAACAATGTTTTATACAACATTTAGCTGTTAATAATATTAGTCTCTGTGCTTTTCTGACAGTTTTCACTTAAAGTATGAAATCTGTTTAAAAATAAACAATAAAAAAATTAGTTAATCAGTATCAGTAAAATGATAAAAAACTTTTTTACAAGAATATTTCAATAAAATAATGTATTATAGGTCATAATTTGTAACCAAACTACAGAAATCAAGATCTAATTCCAGTTTGACCATTTTATGTCCTTTTCTCATTTGTTGAGAGTTTTCTTCAGATCTGATGATATTGATTTTATTTCATTCTAATGGTTTAATTACTGGTTACACATTTTACTGGAAACCAACATCAGTTATAATCAGTTCAGAAGGAAAATGTGTCAAATTATCCTGAAATTTATTCACAGGAACAGGTCACATGTACAAAAAATAACTTTTAGGATGACCATAAAAATGTGTTAGTGTGAAGTATTACTTGTAATAAAACCTCAGTTTATGCTGAAGAACTGGCTGATTTAGTGGCCTTTAATTTTATTTTTTAATATTATCTAATCTGGGTACTGACTGAACACATAACCCACAGTCTGAAGTCTCTGTGGACGTTTCTAAGCTTCAGACGCTTTTTTTGTTTCTTCCTGTTTGGTTTGACTTCCTTCTTTTCATTTTTCTCCTCTAAACAGCAGCTCTGTTTAACCAACACACCAATCACCCTCTAGAGTTAATAATAGGAGTGTAACGGTCCACAAACATCAGGATTTAGTAGATTTAGTCAGGGAGCAGTGGGCTGCCTACACTGAGTGGCATCCAGGGATCAATCTGGAGCTAAGGGTCTTTCTCAGGGAGCCATAGTGGCAGTCTGTGGATCTTCCACTCTGAACCCAGAACCTCCAGGACACAAGTGCAACGCTCTGACCACTAGGCCACCAATCCTAGAGCTGTATTGTTCTACCTCTAGTCATTAATAATGTTTTCTTTCAGCAGGTTAAAAAAGATAAAGAAATTTGGAAAGAACTGAAAACAGAGAGTTCATTGATTCAGTTCAATTTGGGTCTGAAGATCTAAAGCTGATCATTATCTTTATTAAAAATAAAACAGCACACATTTGTACATTATTATTCATCCTAAATTATTCCAAAGTAAATAAAGGAAAAGCCACAAGGCTGAATTATTGTCAGTTTTCAATCTGCTCTCACACGTTTTCATGTCTTTACTTCCATAAATCTCACTTAGTAGCCTACCGCTGTATGAAAAGACTGGCTTTGATTCATGGAGCTACAACCTTTGTCCTCTTTGCTTTCATGCAGGAAGTTTCAGTGTTTCTGAGCTACAGCAGATAATAAAAGAAGGTTTAAAACTATTTATATACAATACAAAACAATCACAAAAAATTCAAATAATTTTTGCTTTTTATCTCATTTCCTCCATGAATAAAATACATCCTACCTTCAAACTCAGGTGTGTAGTGAGTTTCTATCTCCACTGTGTTGTTCTTAACAAACTGGCAGGTGTATGTTCTGTTGTTGCTGATCTGAAGCTTCACAGTGAGATAAGAATCACAGCCAGTCTGTCCTCCAGACTTGAACCCAACACCTTCACCAAGCAGCTCACTTCCTGTCTCATTCACCCAGAGGAGGCTCTTCTCTGGACAAGGAACCAACCAACTGAATGTCTCCAGAGAACACTGTAATGTGAAATCTCCATCCTTTGTTGGATCAGTTGGAGATGGAAAAACTAAAAGAAAGTGAAAACGTGTAAGAAGAAACTTTCTCTAAAATGAGAAATTTAAAAAATGCGGCTTTATCCAATGTTGTGAAAAACAGAATAGGAAAGAGTTACAAAAAATCCTTAATGAACTTCAGATGTTGTTTACATGTTACATTGTGATCTGCACTAATATTGCAGCTCTGAGCAGTTATTAACTAGAATTATGGATTAAAACAAAAGTTTTGCCCCGCCTTTAGCTCATTCAGGAAGCAGCAGACACCCAACAAAGGTCATTCAACAAAAGCACAGCCAGGGGCAGAAATAACATTAAAATCACATTGAGTTTCATTTGATCATTGTTTGATATAAAAAAATCAATTCAACTTATTAACTTTTTAAATATCAGATGTCTGACTGTAAAGTCAAACTAAGTGTGGACTGATGTGTGGTTGAAGCATCACACAGCGCTGAATAAATGATTCATTCTCACTCTGACAGAACAACATTTTAACTTCTGACTGCATCAGATATTCATCAGAACTGCTGATGTCAGAAACATCTGTCCAACACAAGTATTTCACAAAGTTAATCAGAAGGAAAGAGTCTGACAGCGTCAGATCCTTCAAGTCTACAAACTCACTGGTCAAAACACTCAGAAGCACAATGACATCAAAGGTTCCTGAACCAAATCGAAACATGTACGCTCCAGCATCCTCAGCAGTGATGTTGTTGATGATGAGAGAGCATTTACTGTCCACATTTAACCTGGCAGCTCGAGGTGAACTCTGAACAACTTTTCCATCCTGAACCTCCAACAGAGAGCTTGATCTTGTATCTCTGAAGTAAAGCCATTCAACAATGGAGCATGAGGAAGAAGATGAAGGACTGTTACAAGGTAGAACGACATCATCTCCAGATCTGTGATAGAGATAAAGTTCTCCTCCTCTGGTGCCTGCAGCAGAGACAAAGACACATTCAAGTTTTACACACTTCATCCTTCACAAACACAATCATGAAGGTGAAATAATATTTATGTTGTCATTTAATTATTTTGCATGGTGTTTGATTAATTATGTTAATTTCATTATATACAACCCTGGAAAAAAGCTATTCAGGACATTATCATGTCAATAATTGGGATTTTATGTTTGAGATAAAATGAAAAAATGTTGAATCCAAATTTTATAAACTTGTTTTTATATATTTGATCAAAACCTGATTGACTAATAAATGCTACACACATGAACTTCTCCAAATACTAAATGTTAATTCTCATATCTCTATAAATATCACAGTAAACCAAAGTGTCCTTTAATCTGTCTCAGCCTCATTAGAAAGAAAACAGATCTTTACCTTCAAACTGAAGCACAACGATCAGAACCAGTTCCAGAACCAACATCTCCTGTCCTTCTATCAGCTGCTGAACACTGAGAGACTTTTCTCTGCTGCACATCTGAAAGAACTGATGTTATTTCCTCTTTGTGGCTGAATTAATGGATGATAAGATCTTCTGTCATTTTGCTCTCATCACACTTGTATGATTTTCTCAGAAACTGACAGAAAACCACTGACAGAACAAACTAGTTTCACAAAGTTTAGTCAGAAAAAAAGCATTTAAACTACATTTAATTAATTCACCTTATAACACTCAGATCAACTAAAGTGAGCCATGTTTCAGCTGAAGGGTCTGATTGTGAAGAACATAAAACAGGACAAGTTTTATTTATAGTTTATATTTTTATGTTCAACATGATGTAATTTCCTTAGCATGAGGCGTCAAAGAGGAACTGTGACGTCTGCTAATGAGCTGCAGTCAGTCCACTAACAGCCAGCAGCTCTGAGACTCTGCAGACAGAGCAGTTAAACCGAGTCAGAACAGAATCCAAACAGGTCAAAATGGACCCCTGACAGCAGAGGGGTCAGACTCAGGCCTGCAGGCCAAATATGACCATGAGATAATTTACAGGGTATATTAGAGCCGGCCCACTGGTAGAAAGACCATTCACAGCTTATACTACAAATCCCAGAATGCTCTGAAGGTGAGCTGAACGACTATGGAGATCCACAAACTCGTCTTCTGCTGATATTTAACAGTGACCTGATGCTACAGCCAGTCGTACAGGCCTGAGATAATACTGAATGTTTGCACTGAAAAAGTATAACAAAGCTGTTGTTTGTTTAATATGTTTTTATTCTAATAGTGAAACTAATAAGAAATGATTTTAAACACATTGGAGAACACATGAATCTGTCAGATGCATGTTTGCTGATTGCTAATATGAAACAAACTGTGGAGGGAAACATTAAGCTGCAGTTCAAGGACAGATTTTGGGACCATATTTGGAGATCTGACCTTTGCAACTGTAATAAAATATCTTACATTTCCTAAATTAATCTAATTTGACCCTGATTCTACAGCAGCTGTCTTGTATTCAGTTAATTCTTCAAAGAGTAGCATCCGTTGAGTTTGACTGAGCAGTGATGACCCCTCAGTGTCTGTAGATACAGGTGACAATACTGCTTAGCAGCCTTCCTCTGACTCAATACAAACAGCAGTGGCTGCAAGAGTTCCCAATCCCTTCTCCTATGATAGAAAATGTCAACTGCAGAGAGGAAATGCAGAGTGCATGAGAAGCTAAACTACACTCAAAAATGCTGCCAGACATACTGCAGAGATGAGCTGAAACTAAATGTGCATACACACCATACCCTGAAGATTCAGTGATATTACTGAGGAACTGATAAGAAGCTTCCTGCCTTAGAGAACCACTGCAGCATTGACAAAATAATCTGCCTAAGTCATCACACGCAGTGGAGAGGAAAGCAGGCAATGTTCTGAAAACCTGCAGAGCAACAGCATCTGCACTGCAGTGTTTGTACTGACTTTGTTGGACAGATGAAGAGATCTTTCAGACCAAGAGAGGGCCAGCAGCTCCTCACACCTTAGTGGGTTATAGACCTGAGGAGATTCACACAAACCATCTGATGAGCCTTTTTATTATAAGCAAT
This sequence comes from Fundulus heteroclitus, assembly GCF_011125445.2. Classification (NCBI taxonomy): domain Eukaryota; kingdom Metazoa; phylum Chordata; class Actinopteri; order Cyprinodontiformes; family Fundulidae; genus Fundulus; species Fundulus heteroclitus. Next base: position 48,829 of record NW_023396922.1, read on the forward strand.
AATTCCTCTCTGACTGGATTACTGTCAAGTTAGAAATGGGAGCTATTCTAATTTTGTTTTAGGAACATTTTTGGTTATTATTTGTAATGTATTTTAGTCTCTGAATATATTGAGTTTGTTGATGTTCAGTAAGAACAAAATGTATCCATAAACATAGTGATGACTTTAGAATGCAGACGTTTCTCAGTTGCTCTTCGTATTTGAGAAAAACAAACCTGTGCTTTGGCTGAGAAGGACTGTTTAGTTTTATACATTTTAGAACACAAGTTTTTGCAAAAAGAAAGTGTTAATAGAACAATAAAAAAGAATGAGTGAAAGAGTTTTAAAAAAGAATGTGTTTTGAGTAAATCAAAATGCATGAAATTATGGGGTTCCATTTGTGCCAGAATTATGTTTATGCGTCTTCTGACGTGTTCATGTGTCCATGTATGTGTCCATGTAAGGTGTATATGTATCCTGCTTATGTAATGGAAGCTGCATAAATTATGTTTATGCGTCTTCTGACGTGTTCATGTGTCCATGTATGTGTCTATGTAAGGTGTGTATGTATTGTGTTTATGTAATGGAAGCTGCTTATGTCGTGTCTATGTGCTGTGAGCATATGTATTGTGTCTACATAAGGGATCAAGTGCATGGCATTTCTTCACTTTATGTTGTTTGACCATGTTGTTGAACCTGTAATCACGTGATCTCGGTTTGCCGTCGTTTTCCCTGTCATCTCCTCTGCTGTTTTTACCTGTCGTCTCCTCTGCTGTTGCAACCTGTCGTCTTCACTGTTGTTACAACCTGTCGTTTCCCCGTCATCTCCCTGTGCTGTTATTCCTGTCATCTCCTCTGCTGTTACAACCTGTCGTTACAACCTGTCCTCCCCGTTATCGGGCCGTGTTGTCACCTGACGTCGTCATGCACTGCTTTTACACTGTTGGGTGGGTTCCTGCTGCCGTTTGCCTGTGCGGTTACCTTTATTTTATTCCTCTTTATTTTTAATCTTTAATGTCACAACATTAACTCCCTGATTGTTCCCAATAAGCTCCGGCAAACACCTTGGTTCTTCACTTACTGATCGGTGCGGTCACGATAAACCTACGTACACACCACTTCCGGTTCAACTGAAATTTCAAAATAAGAGTCTTTGACACAAACGCCTTCCTTTTGCTTCAAAGTTGAGCTTCAATGCTATTAAAATGAGCGCAACCAAATTTGTAATTTCTAAATTTCTCATCTTTTCATATTTACAATTCCAACCTGTGATGATGCTTAAATATACAGTGGACAGAAAATATCATTATAAGAAATATTGTCCCTCTGGGTGAAAAGATTCTCTGGATTTTAACCCACCCCCTTTAAAGGGAGCAGTAGGTTGCACACGTATCCACTTAGGCAAGGCAAGGCAAATTTATTTATATAGCACAATTCAGTACAAAGACAATGCAAAGTGCTTTACATGATTAAAATATAGCAAAATAAAAGCAAGTAGGAATAAAATGTAGATAGAAAATAAAATAAAAGCAAGTAGGGATTTAGAAACAAAGAAGAACTTTAAAAACAGTAGAATAGTTTAACTAGAACAGTCAAAGGCAATTTTAAACAAATGTGTTTTTAATCTTGATTTAAAAGAACTCAGGCTTTCAGCACTTTTACAGTTTTCTGGAAGTTTGTTCCAGATAAGTAGAGCCGTCCGTCTTCTTCCGCTTATCCGGGGTCGGGTCGCGGGGGTAGCAGCTTCAGTAGGGAGGCCCAGACGTCCCTCTCCCCGGCCACTTGGGCCAGCTCCTCAGGAGGAATCCCAAGGCATTCCCAGCAGAGAGACATAGTCCCTCCAGCGTGTCCTGGGTCTTCCTCTGGGCCTCCTCCCGGTGGGACGTGCCCGTAACACCTCACCAGGGAGGCGTCCAGGAGGCATCCTGACCAGATGCCCGAGCCACCTCAACTGGCTCCTCTCGACGTGGAGGAGCAGCGGCTCTACTCTGAGTCCTCCCCGGATGACTGAGCTCCTCACCCTATCTCTAAGGGAGAGCCCAGACACACTACGGAGAAAACTCATTTCAGCCGCTTGTATCCAGGATCTCGTTCTTTCAGTCACGACCCAAAGCTCGTGACCATAGATGAGGGTAGGAACGTAGATCGACCGGTAAATCGAGAGCTTCGCCTTTTGACTCAGCTCTCTCTTCACCACAACGGACCGGTACAGCGCCCGCTTCACAGCAGACGCTGCACCAATCCGCCTGTCAATCTCCCGCTCCATCTTCCCCTCATTCGTGAACAAGACCCCAAGATACCCCAAGATAAGTAGAGCATATGAACACGGAGCTGCTTCTCCGTGTTTAGTTCTGGTTCTAGGTATGCAGAGCAGGCTGGAGCCAGAAGACCTTAGTGGTCTGGAGGGTTGATACACTGATAACAAGTCTGTGATTTATTTAGGTGCTAAGCCATTCAGGGATTTATAGACTAACAGAAGGATTTTGAAGTCTTTCTTAGTCTTAGTGAGGACACGGGCAGCAGCATTCTGGATCAGCTGCAGCTGTCTGATCCACTTTTTAGGCAAACCTGTGAAAACACTGTTGCAGTAATCAATTCTACTAAACATAAACTCATGAATGAGTTTTTCCAGATCCTTCTGAGACATTAGTCCTTTAATCCTGGAAATGTTCCTCAGGTGATAGAAAGCCGACCTTGTAATTGTCTTTAGGTGGGGCACTTAGAGGGCACGAAGAGAGATATAAAACCAGCACCCCACTGGTTACAGGATGAAGTCCAACCTCTTGAGGCACTGATGCTCCCAAACCATGCTTTAATGTATTTAATTTTAAATTGCATATATTTTATCGACCAACCCTGGGTCTTTATGCATGGAGTTTGCATGTTCTCCCTGTGCATGCGTGGGTTCTCTCCAGGTACTCCGGCTTCCTCCCACAGTCCAAAAAACATGACTGTTAGGTTAATTGGTCTCTCTAAATTGTTCTGTGAGTGTGTGCATGAATGGTTGTTTGTCCTGTCTGTCTATGTGCTGCCCTACGACAGACTGGCGACCTGTCCAGGGTTTACCCCGCCACTCGCCCAGTGAACACTGGAGATAGGCATCAGCAACCCCCACGACCCCATGAGAGATTAAGCGGGTCAGAAAATGGATGGATATTTTATCGCTGAAAAAAAAAATAGAGAGTTTGAACAACCCATGCTTAGACTCCACCATACTTAGTAAAACGCTATCCTTACTTTCAGGAAGAAAACACAACCTAAAGAAACCTCCAGTATTTCCAATAAATACATTCAGAAAACTCCTACATAACAGCTTATTAAATGATAAACCCATAGAAGAGGTAATAGGTGAGTAGCTCTGCAGGAAATGAGCACCACAGAAACAAGTTTTATTTAAAATATTAAATACAATCACATCTGACATTGGCTCGAGGTATTTGTTGAGATCTGTGTTTGCTATAAATGTAGTTGTTTTTGGAACGAACTTGCGCATCCTAATTCACACTAATTTCCGGTTGGTGGCGGTAATGTACCAAGCTGTTCATTTGCAACCGCCATGAAAACATCAAGACAACGAAGAAGAGGACCCATAACATATTTTTGAATTATTTAGAATGTAATAAATATACTCAAGAAAGAGAGATGTTGTGTAGAGAATTAGGCAGGAATAAAAATAAATTATAAACAAGGGAATTGTTTGAGAGGTCATCTGGGGATGTAGCTTTTGGGAGTATTTTTAGTTTTCTAAGAAGAACGGGTGTTTAGAGAGAATCTAATAGATTGTCTGATCCATACTCCATTCTGGAAGGTGGCGGTAATGCACCTATAAGTTGTTTGCCAACCGCCATTAAAAAAAGAGAAGAAGAAGAAGAAGAAGAAGAAGAAGACCCACACAACGGCACATGGTGGTGAAAAAGCCGTGCTCGCTATTCCGAGGAACCAGCTGTTCAACAGACTTCATCTTCGCAGCAGAGGAAGGTCAGACCAAAAAGAAAAACTTTCCAGACAATTGTTATTTTATTTGATGATTAAAGGTGATGTAAATATTTGTGTTTTAATTCACGTCGTATAAAAAAGCCGAATTACCAGTTAGCTTAGGCAGTTACAAAAAACAAGGATACATAAAATGTATTTAAAAAGTTGTGGCTAAAATTATAACTTTTTTATTTTATGTTTTTTCTGCTTACTGAAAGTACGATAGGAGTGTGGTTTGCAGTAGTATGGCGTTGTACAGACATTTTTTTGAAGGGGTGTTGCTAACTGGCTAGAGCAGGATGTATCGGGTGGCATATTAAGACTTGTGCTGCTTTTCCGGGCTTAGTCACTATTTGTAAAATTCAATGGCATAGCACAATCTTTATCGGCTTCGAGGTACTGTGGCTGGAGTGGTTGTCTTATCAATTTCTCACATGCCAATCACTGCGACACGCTCGCGCTCTCTATCTGATATGTACCATCGGCTTTTTTGCGCATGCGCAAACAGAATAACTTTCAGGTCGCTGTTGAATGTGCTTTATTAGTTTGAAAAGGACCAGAAAGTATTTCCCATCATTTCCTACAGAATTCTATTGTCCACAGAGAGCTCACAGTCTGCGCACAGCACGCCCAATTATGTGGGAGCTGTAACTTTGTGTTTTTTTATCAGTAGAGCACACAGACAACCTACGGAGCCCCCTAGGGGACATGGGGATTTTTTTTTTTTTGCGTTACCTCGCAAAAGTATTTGCGTTACCGCGCAAAAGTATTTGCGTTACCTCGCAAATACTTTCAGGCAGCGTCCCTGAACCAGCCGACAATGGAACAGACAGTACACTCGTGTGTGAGTTTTATTGACTTTTATTTTGAAATTGGCCTTCAAAATAAGGATATTCAGTCTCTGCTTGCCAAAAAGCACGGGTGTCACATCAGTGTGCGACATTTAAAAAGAATACTTAGTGCAAGAGGACACACTCGTCGCAAGTATTATGATGACTTGGGAAGTCTGGTGGAATTCGTCAGGAGAGAACTTCAATCCTCTGGACAGCTTCACGGATATCGTTGGATGTATGCTAAATGCAGGCAACATGGACTTCGTGTAAGAAAGGAGGATGTCCGTCTCATCATAAGAGAATTAGATCCAGCTGGAGTGTCCTCAAGGCAAGCCAGACGTCTTCAAAGAAGAAACTACTTCTCAAAGGGTCCGAACTTCATTTGGCACATTGACTCTTATGATAAGCTGAAGCCATTTGGCTTTTGTATTAACGGAAGCATAGATGGATTTTCACGAAAGATTATCTGGCTCAATGCATACACCACAAATAGTGATCCCAAGTTGATAGGAGGATATTACACTGAAGCAGTAAAGCGTTTGGGAGGGTGTCCGAGAGTTGTTAGAGGGGATCTAGGTACAGAAAATGTTTATGTCAGAGACTTCCAGAGATTCCTCATTCCCACTCAGCCCGACGACCCTCTTGAAAGTTACCTCGAAGGAGCAAGCACTGCAAATCAAAGGATTGAATATTGGTGGCGCTTCCTACGTACGGAGTGTATGGAGTTCTGGCTGTCCTTGTTTGCTGACATCAGAGACAATGGATTCTTTGATGGGGGATTTCTGGACAAAAGCATTCTACAGTTTTGCTGCATGGGACTCATCCAGGTGAGTTAATTGAATCAAATTTAATATTTATATGATGGATAAGATATGACGTAGGCGAGTCTGAAAGGCATTAACATTAAAATCATTGTGTCGGGCGAGGTGCCACTGGTTATTTGTGGCATTCACTGTCTATTATTCTGTTCGTACGGAACTTCAATGTCAGGCGCACGCTCAATTTTGTCACCTACGTGCATACTTTTATCACATCAACTTTCTACTGAAAATGGAAACGATGCACGACGAGCGCACACCCATAAACGAAAGCGAACTTTTTCTACAGAGAGGAGTAAAGTTGTGTTCCGTTTTATGCATATTTCCTTGTAAATTTGAAATGTCCCATTCTCCTGAATGCACCATAGCTTCCTGAAGCTCGAGAATGCATCACACTGGTCTGAACGCTGTGCTGTGTAGATACACGTTTAATATTCCGCTTAATACACTAACTGCAACAAGGGATCATTTTTTGACAGCTGCATTTAAACCTCTTATAATTAAGATTAAATTTAATTGACTATTTTTTAAACAAATGTTAACTATTTTTTGAACTCAGTAGTAGGCATCAAGTTTCTAACTATCAAAAGTCAAACTAAGTCATTTTTACAATCAATTCGTCTAAAATGTCACATTTTCTATAACTACTAACTGTATGAATGACAGTTCTAAACAGCAAGTCTGAAATTCCATAAAACATTTAAAATGAACACAAAGTGGATATAAAAAAAAATAATTGAAAAAAAGGAACGAATGCAAGAATATAGTATTTTATTTGCAATGTTTAAGAAAATTCCATATGTTGCCAGCATATTTCACCTCTCTTCTCCTGGTGCAAGTCCTGCACAGGGTAGCGTGATTCATTGAGAGATTGTGATTCTACACCATAAATCCAATCACTGAAATCACTCTATTTGCAATTAACCTCCAAAATGCAATAATCTCCTTCCACTCTTCCTCTTTGATACTTCATTGCTACATTAAAAAAAAATTACACCAAATGACTAAGGACAATGACTATGCCTTGTCTTTTTTTCCAGCTGAGGTTAACAAAATTGTACTCAATTTTTCTTTTATCTGTTGCAGGATGAGCTGGATGACACAGCACAAGTATGGAACACGCACCACATCAGGCCATCCAAAAACTTGCAAGTTCCCAGCGGTCGGCCCAATGTGATGTATGCACTACCTGAACTGTACAGCACTACAGACTTCCTCACTCCTGTTCAAGTTGAACATATTCAGCTGTGTAGAGATGCATGCACCTTTCGGCAGACCATACCATGTGATTCGGCTGTGTATGACATTTGCAATGTTTTAATGTCAGAGTATGGCCTGATTACACCATCAGAGCCATATGATTCTGTGAAACTGTACATGTTATTGAGAGATGCCATTAGAGCATTACTGTGAGTATTGACTGGAAAGAACCTGCTATGTTAGCAGGGTTCCAAATGTCAAAGTAAGCCGTTTATCAGATATTAACATGCATTCTAATTGTTATACTTGAAAATCAGACTTTTTTTTGCCTAATGTATTAAAATTGAATCAGAAATAAATTTATCCATTTTAGTCCATATGTGTTGGATTTATTTAGCAAAGTACGGAATGAATTTGCATGTTATCTAAGCCATTACAAGGCCTTTGTTTGGCAGTGGTATAAAGCTTGTTACTCCATTACTCCAGACTTTTTGAATTGAGAAAGCTTCCTGGAGAGGAAGCGAAACGTCTTCAAACTACGGAAAACAAGTACAGTTGCTTTGTTTTTTACTCTTTTTGGAATGACCATGACCTGGATGACTGAGAATCTTCACCAGCATTTAGCAAAATGCAGAATCAGTTAAATTACATGTCACAGCTGTGGCTAAATCAAATTACTGAGAAAGTCCTGAAAATACAGTTCATAATTTACACAAAGCACTGGAAACCAATTGCATCATTGTGTAAACATTTATTGTGAACATTCACAGGAAATCCAAACGCATAACAAAAATAAATAAAAACTTTGCAAGACAAATGTTACAAATATTACATTTTGGCCCCTCCAATACAGCAAAAAACAAAAAAAACAAAACAGGTCACCAGAAAATCGAAATTGCCGGATGTTACAAACCCTCTGTATTTGTGTATTTTAAGTATTGTTTTTTTTTACTTCATTGCAGTATCCAACCATCTAAATAAACTCTTAATTTCTAAACGTACTTGGATAAAGAAACAAAGCAATTGTACTGCTCAAATATTAGCAGGAACTATTAGGTGAAATTGTCAAAATTCCAAAAATGAAAATTGCTTGCTTTTTAGTTTAATTCCTAAACACACCCTTTAACATTGGATCGCTTTATAACATTTTAAAAGCAACACATCTTTTTAACCAGTGTTAACATCTGATGTCAACATTGTGCATACAAACAAAAGGGTAAAGAATGAATTAATTATGATGAATTACTCAAACTCTGGATTTGGTTGTATTGCAACCATTTTTCTGTAAACACCTCGACTATTAAAACATTTAAAAATTTAAGACGAGTGTCAGAACTTGATTAAAACAAATGTGAAAACTAGTTAGTGGTCTAATCGCAACAGGCGGTTATTACAATTCTAGAAATTATACAAAATTGGAAATTGTTTCCCCTATGGTTTTTCATGCCAACAGAAACCTCTTCACATTGCACTGCTTTTAAGCATCGGAAGTAGACTACCACTAACAATCACAGCTTCATGAACATGGTTTATGACAGTACGGAATGATAGTGCTTATTTTAGCAAAGATGACAAGAACCTTTGACAAGAAGTTTAAACAATATCCATCAACATGAAATTGCTTGCTAAGATACTGTCAAACTCTGCTCTAAATTCCGGGTAGGAACTGTAAGTGTAAGGCACATCAATGATTGCTCCACATGTGTGTGCAACAGGTCTTCTCCCAAAACCCGTTTCAGCATTAAATGTTACCTTAATTTCTTCTGTGCATAAAACAGAGGACCCTGTGCAAAATCGCAAGAATGTCTCTAGTTTGCGCTGATCTGCATTCCTAATGTACCTTTGCAGGTAACTGAATGTTGTTTGCTCTTTCTGTGATAGGGACAAAGCCTCTGTTTGCAGCATGTCAACTACTTTTTTGTTTGTTGCTTTTTTGGACTCGTATACATGAAGGACATCAGCTGGATGAGACAGATTTAATGCAGTGTCTTTGAAAATTTCATTAAAGCAATCTATGATATACTTTGGTTCTTGTAATATGACTTTATGAGCCATGACTTGTATGGCTTGCTTGATATTTTCACGACATGGAATGCTGTGAGCCCCCATCTGTGAAAACAGATCCAACAAATTGTCCTCCTCATCCTCTTCCAGTACACCATTGAGAGCCTTCTCAGTGGTACTTCGCTCGCTCTCCGACAAATACTTAGAAAAGGAGGACATCAAAACTTCTTTTTCTACTGCTTGAAGACCAAAAACAGAGGCAACTATGAATGCCTTGGACAACCTGACTGGAAATATGCCATGGTCAATTAGTCCTTTTGCCCAAATTCGGCCTAGTGCATACCACCTCTCTTTTGAAAAGTCTGGTCTGAGTTTTGGCACCCTCTCTTCCTCCCCTTCACAGAACTCCAAGAACTGCTCCCAGAAAGCTGTATACACATCTCTTGACACTCCACTGTTGTCCACAGCCATTTCATTATTAAATTCCATTTTTAATTCTGATCCCATTATGCTGTTGTCCAGGAACAAATTAAGAAGGTCATCTACGACCATGGCACGCCAGATATGTGCATACCTTGGTTCTTTGGGATGTTCTACACCAGTAGAAGATGGTAATGCATCATCTTCCGTTGAAGAGATCATGTGTAATACAGCTGTTTGTGGAGCCTGGAACATAACATGAACAACAGTTAGATATTCTTCATAACATAACCAAGAGTTTGAAAATACATATATACAGTATAAATGTTTTTGTTTCATTATCCAAAGAACTTCACATTTTATGGAAGATTGTCAAAACACTCAAAAGCCTTATAAAACTAATTTAGGAACTTCATGACATAACATAGGTGTAATCTTATTTTTAAATAAAACAAACAAATCATATACAGAAGCAAATAAAACCTTAACACATAACACTTACTTCTGAAAAATTTCCAGCTTCTATCTCAGGATGTCTATCAGGGGAAGAGTAGAAGCAAGCTCATCATCACCATCTTCTGACCTTGACCCTATTTGAACTACTCCAGAATCCTCCGTCTCATCCAGACCATTAATGATGTTGAAGCTGGCCATCACTGTTTCGGTTTCTTGCATTACCACTGGGTTTTCCATATTATCAAATACATAGAAATACTCTGTTTCCTGGTTTGAGGGACCAGGTGTTGAATGTAAGGCAGGATATAAAGGTTCCACATCATCATCAATGACATACACGTGATCATGACCTTCAGTGCCATCTGGTAAAGCTTTGTGTTGTGGACTTAGCGATGCTTCATCTGTGAAAAGGTACTGGCTTGAGAGGCCTGTTTCTCCTGGCGTGTAGCCTTGCAAAGACTTCAGTGAAGTTAATGTTTCAGCAGAAGGGGCAGCAGTTGAGTGTTCAGTAGGTCTTCCAACATTGTGCTGCTATAATAAAAAAAAAAAAAAAGAAGAAAAATACACAGACAACCATTGGATTGTGATGTCGAATAATACTACATCCAAATATATACTGTACACCAGGGGTGTCAAACTCTAGTCCTCAATGGCCACTGTCCACGCTGTTCAGTACAAAACACTGAAATGAAATGGCTTAATTACTTCTTCCTTGTGTAGATCAGTTCTCCAGAGCCTTGCTAATAACCTAATTATTCTTTTCAGGTGTGGTGCAGCAGAGGCACATCTAAAAGTTGCAGGATACCGGCCCTTGAGGACTGGAGTTTGACACCTGTGCTCTACACCTTTTAACGGTTTCGCTTAAACAGACATTACCTGTTCAAAGAGGACTTTTTGGTCTTCAGGTGAATCTGAGGAATGCTCCAATTCCTTTGTGCACAGATAAAGCCGTAACATTTTAAGTTTAAATTGTTCATACAGTTCTGCAACAGTACTGTCCAGAGGTACAGTTTGTCTTTTGAAGTCGCACAGGCTAAATGTGAAGTCCATAATGGATCCCTTCGATGATAATCCACCAGGAAAAAACAACTCTTTTGCAATGGTCATGATCTCTGACACAGTGGTGTTTTTCTCTAGTGCAAGATGTCTGGTTCCACCTCCACATTTGGACCTAACTTGATGAAAATCCCCACTTTGAAAGTGCAGCCATCCCACTTCAATTCTGCGTTTGGATTTTACTGCATTGTTGTTTTTAGGTCTTGCCATGAAGAAAGAACTTCTCACAGTTGTTTGCTGGGGTACTTCAACATGTCTTTTCCTTGTCATCCGCCTTGTCTCAATCTTTTGTCTAATTGTATTTAAAATGCTTTCCTTGTCAAAATTTGCTTCCCTCTGTCGACAAAATGACATAACAGCCAAGCGGTCGCCATATGAGGGGACATATCTGGCAAATTCTTCATCTGTCATGACACAAATGACGTCTCTGTCAATCTGCAATTAGATATGAAAATGTACATATTACAATAAGTAATTTTACACTAAAACAGGAAAACTAAAGTAAATACTGTGTAGTACTTTTATATGGCATCATATATGACTGTGTAATGTTTTGCATCATGCTATATTGCAGGGGTGGGCAATCCTTGTCCTCGAGGGCCGGTGTCCTGCAGCTCTTAGACGTCTCCCTAGACCAACACACCTCAGTGGTGCCCAAAGTTGCTCCTCGAGGGCCGGCATCCGGCATGTTTTAATTCTCTACCTGGTTTAACACACCTGAATAAAATGATGGCTCGTTAGAAGCCCCAAGAAGAACACTAACATGCTGAAAAGGTTGTTGGTACTACCAGGGAGCGAACTAAAACGTGCAGGATGCTGGCCCTCGAGGACTGACTTTGGGCACCCCTGTAAGTGCAGTCAGGTTCTCCAGAGTCCTGCTAATGACATTATTTGACTCAGGTGTGTTGAAGTAGAGATGCATCTAAAAGTTGCAGGACACCGGCCCTCGAGGACCAGGAGTTGTTCACTCCTGCTGTATAGTCATACTTGGAGATTGGAGTAGTGTTCGGTGGAAAAGAATTTCCCTTTCAGGAAAACAATCTTAAAAGTTAACTAAAATTACAACACAATGAGCCAACAGTTTTTGTACAAAAGTATCTAGACATAATTAAACAATGTGTAGTCTTACTATAAACTGTATAACAGAATGTTTCATCACCTTATCTGCTTTCATCTGATTTATGTCTTCTTCTGTAACATGCCTTGATCGAAGGAAAGCTTCAAGGTCCTCCTCCATGCCTATATACAATAATTTGGAAAATGTAGAACAAATCCATAAATACATATTTTCCAAACAAAGCTTTGAAAATTCATAATGTACACAATTAATAAAACTGCAAGAGTTTACATTCATAGGTATTTCACTGTTTTCTGTGGGGCACCATAAATTATGTAAGCTGCAGCATGTGCTTGTAAGCAGTTAAGAGGCTAAAAGAGATAGCGAAAAAGACAATCTAAAACAGAAAGAAACAACAAAAAAATAAAATAAGTTCACCAGAGCAGCAAGCCCATCCTAGTAAAGCAGTGCCTCTCAATTCCAGTCCTCAGTCCTGCCCTGCATGTTTTAGATGTGACTCTGTTCCAAAACAGCTGATCCAAATGATTGCATGACCAGCAAGTACTGCAGAAGCCGGTGATCACCCTCAGATTCAATCCAGGTGTGTGGCAGAGGGGAAACACATAAATCATGCGGGGGGGCTAAGGATTGGAATTGTAGTAAGGAGAGAAACAGGAAGTGGTCACGGGGTCCTCAGACCGCCTGGTGCCCTAAATAACACAGAAAATACGGGCAGAGCAGCTCATTCTGAGTTTTCTCTCTGTCACGATGAGCTGCAGCGCGTTATGAGGCGGAGGGATATTTCGGCGTCACTTAGTATAGAGCCAAATAATCGACTTCACTTTCAGAAACAATCCGAAAAACTGCAACCCACAACTCATGAAATCTACAAAGTGACTTTAGAAAAAATAAGACCAAAGTTGCATAAAATAAGTGGGCGTCGCAACAATGAGCATATTTTCTAAGTGTACCGTATCCCTCCGCCGCTCTGGTCGGTAATGTTTCGGCAAATTATACATAATTAAAAAAGAAAAACCTCCCGAAAAGTCTCGCTCTCATGTCATATTCAAAACATTTTTCTTCCAAATGTTGGCTACAGACGATGTGTTTTCTCTCTGGCCAGAAGTTTTATTGACTAACGCTAAATTCATTAAATAACCACGGACGTATTAGTTTAAGGTATAGCTAATGATCCACTGATTTTTCCATGTCTGAACTACCTTTTCTTCCAACGGACATGATTCATATTTGACATAGTTGTCAAATGAAGCCATACATATATACATACTGCTAAGTATACAGTTTGTATGGTGGATTAAGATTATTTACCTGTTTCGTGGGTTTGTCTTGTCTTGAGTGCTGCTCCAAAATGAACCGGAAATGCAAGGGAGGGAATCTAAAATGTACGGAGCCCTCTAGTGGACAAATGCAAGGGAGGGAATCTAAAATCTATTGCGAGGGAACGCAAATACTTTTGCGAGGTAACGCAAATACTTTTGCGAGGTAACGCAAAAAAAAAATAAATCCCCATGTCCCCTAGGGGGCTCCGTAACAACCGACTTTAGCCTAACAACGGCGTTAGGCTATTACTACTTTTTTTTTTTTTTTTTTTTTTTTTTTTTTTTTTCTCCCAGTGTCCTGTCTAGCAATGTGGCAATAAAAATTGATATCTTAATGCCAAATAGAGCTCGACAGATTTTACTTTCACAAGTGGAGCAAACAGCTTTCGCCATAATGCTCCGCTTGATTTGTGCGTGTAAATAGCTTTATTGTGATTCCTGCAGGGAGAATTTCAAATTATATGGACACTACAATGGGAAAGTAGGAGAGTAAAAGAAAAACAAGAAGAGAAAAAAAAAGAGAAAGAAGAGGTGAAAGAAAGAAGAGATAAAAGGAAGAGAATGATAAAACTTCCTCTGTCTGCTCCATCACCTGGAAAGAGACACAAAAAGAACAGCACAACCAACAGACATAAAGCAACAGATACAATCGTGTAACACCTTGATACCATTGCTAAATCATATGTATTATTATTTAAGCTGACATGTGTAATGTGATACCTAAAAAAAAAAAAGTAAAAGAAAGTAAATAAATTATAGCCTTTCTGTATATAAGTGAACATTTAATACCTGGGACCCAGCACCTGTGGGAGATTGTGAGAGTGCACTAGTTTAGGTGAAAATTATCCAGAAGGAAATGGCTTGATAGTGATTGTGGAGAACCGAAGACCCACCTTCCCCGAGCACAGAGGCAGGGGTCAGGGAACCCATAACCCCGGACTCCCAAAGGGGCCCCCAAAGCAGTGCGCCCGAGAGGGGCCTTCACAGGAAATGTACAACCCCCCCCTGAGGAAAGAGGAGAGACGACCCCGAGGAAATCCCCCAGCCACCGCAATGCCGACGCCCCCAAGAGCCGCGGGGACGAGCCCGTGGGCCCCGCCGGCAGCCGGCCCCGCTGAAGTGGTCCTGGCCATGGGCCCTGGGGGCCAGAGGCCCCGGGGGCGCCCCGCCCCCGCGGCAGGGGCCCCGGCCGCCCCCCGGGGGGCCAGGCCCCGCGAAGCCACCGCCGGGAATGGGCCGGCGCCCACCCGGGAACCCGCCCCAAACCCGAGGACCGTCAACGCGCCAGAGGGTCAAGGCGCCCGCCAACGCAGCGGAGGAGGGCAGGACGTGGGGGGATGGGCTCCGCACCTAGCGGAGACTTGAGATGATCTTGGGAGAGGGAGCGGACCGAACCCAAACCTGGAAAAAAAAAAAAAAAAAAAAAAAAAAAAAAAACACTCATTCACACCATCCCTCCCTTGTGCCCCACTCGCCACACACAGACACCAAAAAAAAAAAAAAATAAATAAATAAATAAAATAAATAAATAAAATAAAAAATAAATTAAAAAAAAGGACGCTTTACACACATTCTCACATAGCATTCACATCCAAAAAACCCAAGTGGGGGGGGGGGGGGTCACCACAATTCAACAATACGACTGCCTGTGCCCGACCCCCGGCCCCGCCCCCGGACCAGGCGCCCCCCGGACCAGGCCCCCCAAAGAGGGGGGGCCGACACGACCCGTACGGGCCATCCGATCAGAGCCCCCCATCACCCACTATATACCTAATAAACCCCCTCCCACCCCGACCTTACCCTAGCCACCCCTGCCCCCCATCCCTTCCTGGGGAGAGCAGAGGCGTCAGCCCCAGATCCGGTAAGCCGCCGGCCAGCCGCAACAGCCCCCCGCCAAGACCCCGTACCCAGTGGCCCGCACCTCCTCCAGGCCCCAGACTCCGTGCCGCGATCGGAGATCGGGGGTGTGCAAAAGACCCCCGATCCTCCCTACGCCCGCTCAGATGTTGTGTTGTTGCATGTTGTTCTCAGGTGTGTTTAAAACTGGGAGCACCGAAGGGGGTGCACGGCACAGCCCACCCCCCCTCCGGAAGGGAGCTGGTGCCAGCGCCCCCCCCTCCGAGCAACTACCCAGAAGAACCCTCAATGTCTAAATGCGAGAGGGGGTGATGGGAGCCGCCCGGGGCGAGGCTCACACAACATAAGCCCCCCCCCAGACGTCTTCCCCCCACCCCCCCCATATCGTGGCCTACATGGATGTGCGTTGTGAAAATGTTTGGAGTGAAAGTGTCTAAAATGCATGATAAAATTGGGGAGAGGGACGTCACCAAAAGGTGGCAACCTCCAGTAACGCCCTCTCCCCAAGGACCTACATGTGTGGCGGCGTGATGGAGCAGGCAGAGGGAGGAGTCCGGGGATGGGGAGCAAAGGACTGGGGAGCCAACCCAGGGAGCCAGCTCCCCTACTGACTCCAATAGGCACCCCCGCTCCCCGAAAGCCCCACCCGGAGAAAGGGGCCCCTCCAGCGGCACCACCATAGCCCGGGGGCCGGGGAGAGGCCGCAGGGCCCGCCAGCCAACCACCCACCAGGACCAACACCTCTACCTCCCCCAGCCCACCCCCCATGCCTACTGTATTTAACCCCCCCCCCCCCAAAACAAAAAGATTATTAATAATAATAATAATAATAATAATAATAATAATATATAATTAAATAAATAAATTAATAAGATGGGGGACCCTGGCCAGCCAGCCCGCACGAGCCATCCCAAACCCCACCCCCCAGGTGAGACCCGCACCGGGAGACTACACGGACCAGGACCGGGACAGGGGGCCGGACACAAGCCCACCAGAACGTCCACCAACCCCCCCCCCCCCCAAACCACCCGTAGATTTAAACCCTCCCCAACACTAACATTCAAACATCTCACCATACATTCGACACTAGACATCCAGGCTGGGTAAGTCACTACTCCCCCTCCCTCCCCTCCCCCCACTAGCAGAATGCCAACCCAAAGAAGGGGAAGAGCATCTGCCCTGAGATGTTAATGACCATGCCCCCCTACCAGCTCAACAGGCCCTGAGGACCCCCAGCGCACCAGAGGCCCCGTGCAGGGGCGGACACCCGGGCGCACGCCGGCCCAGACCCCAAGCGGCACACCCCCCGGAACCGGAACCCCCGAGGCCCCGCCGGGGCCCCCGCCCGAGGGCGGCGCGCCCCAGGGACCCCAGGCCCCCAGACCCACCCAGGACCCACCCAGCGACAGCACAGCTACCAGGTCAGTAACCCACGTCCGTCCCCGCGTAGCTCCCCAAGAGCGCCGCAAGCGGTGCTGTGGGCCACCCGTAGGCCTCCCAAGCTCCTCCCATATGGGGGCAACAGACCCTGGAGTCAGACCCACCAAGCGCCCCACTCCAAGTGCCCCCAGAGTCCCAGGAACCCCTCCACCCAGCCACTGCGCCCTGCAGGAAGCAACCCACCGCCCCCCATTCCACTAAGTGATAGTGCTAATCAAAGGAGCCCAAAGAGATCGAACCGATGTGGATGCAGATGCTGTCTCAAGATTAATATGATCCAACAAAAGATCTCTATATTGATTGATACTGAGATTCTCCTTACTTTTCCAATTCATGAGGATAGTTTTCTTTGCGATACATAGTGCAGTGAAAACCATGTAAACTATTTTATTCCCCAGAGGGCTTTCCTCAAAATTACCAAGCAAGCAAACTGATGGGGAAGGTGTAATTTTACAGCTCAAGCACTTTGATAAGTCCTTACATATCTGTGTCCAGAACCTCTGGACTGGTGTGCATAACCATAACGCATGAATATAATTATCAGGATGATTGCCTATGCAGTGTGGACAGATATTAGATTGTGCCAGACCCATCTTGAATAATCTTTGTCCTGTGTAGTGTACTCTGTGAAGGATTTTGTATTGTATTAGTTGTAAGTTGGTGTTACTAGTCAATTTGAAAGTTCTTAGACATATCTGAGCCCAGAAGTCTTGTTCAAAGTTGACTGATAGATCCTCTTCCCATTTCGTAATAGGAAGAGATATTGAATCATCTATTTTAGTCAGTGTCCTGTATGATTTAGACAGTAGTTTGGGGGGGTTTAAATCTAGGAACTCTAATATATTACTTGGAATTTGTAAACCACCTTTAATATGCTTAAATTTTTTTCTAATTATAGATTTAAGTTGTTCATATTCCAAAAATTTATTTTTACTAATGCCATATTGCATATTTAGTTTGGAAAAATTGATGAACTCGGTTCCATCAAGTAAATGTTCCAGATATTCAATACCTTTGTTCTTCCAGTATGTAAAGTTTATCATATTATTATTTTGTAGGATGTCAGGGTTGTTCCAGATGGGTGTACGACTGCATGGGATAAGTGACGACTTTGTCATTTTAAGAAACTCCCACCATGCTGTCAGAGTAGAGCTGATATTGATATTTTTAAAGCATGTATGCCGTTTTATATTTGAGCTAATAAACGGCAAATCTGAAATCATGATATTATTGCATATTTTCTGTTCTATATCTATCCAGGGCTCGTCTAACGGATCCATTTAGTGATATATTGTAGTCTATTTGCCAAGTAGTACTTATGGAAGTTAGGCAAATCTAGTCCCCCTCTGTCTTTAGTTTTCTGTAGCGTCTTTAAGCTGATACGGGGCGGTTTATCTTTCCAAAGAAATTTAGAGATTGAAGAGTCTAGAGATTTAAACCAGTCAGATGATGGTTTATTGGGGATCATTGAAAATAAGTAATTAATTCTAGGTAAGACCATCATTTTAATCGAAGCTACTCTACCCATGAGTGAAATTGGAAGCGATTTCCATCTATCCAGGTCATCTTCTATCTTTTTTAAAAGTGGGATGTGATTAGATTTTACTAAATCTGCAAGTTTAGACGACACAGTGATACCCAAATATGTGATGTTTCCTGAGCACAAATGTAAATCTAGGGGGTTTTGGAAAGAGCAATTAATTGGCAGTACCGTAGATTTAGACCAGTTTATAGAGTAATCAGAAACCTTTGAGAAGGATTCTAGTAATCTATTACTACTTCTTCTGCGCTGAGACCTCAGCAGGGCAAAAACAAAACAAAGCGCCAATCTCCACCTAGTGGTCGGAGGCATTGACGCACCATACTTCACTGGAGCCTTCACACTCCAGCCCGGGGGTGAATTTTTAATGTCATAATTTTAACATTACGCTAGGTTAGTGTTCACATTTATTTTCATTTTGGTTTAGTAAAGTATTAGTGAATTAAACAGAAATAGCAGCTGTAGATATTCTCAGGTGTCTATATTTTCAACCCTGGATCTGTTTGGGTTTTCTGCTCCACAGCATGTTTGTGAAAACAAATGTCTCAACATTCAGGGAGAGGCTTTGGTCCTTAAGGCAGCCATTAACTCCTTTGACTTTATCAATTTGCAGTTAATTGTTAATACAATGATACTAGTATCAATATAATGCATAACTAACAGCTAAAAAAATGTTTTTAATACCAGAGATTTAATTTGAGATCAAATTGAAAATAATCTATTCTAAATCCTGAGAATTGGAATCAAATTTATTCTTGAAATTTGAATCAACCTTCCCTACTGACTTCCAAAGAGCCCATAATGTTTTGGATAGATCTCAATCAGGCTTTGCACATCTTTCATAAAGCAGGCCTGCTTCATGATCGTCATGATATCAACACCATGCTTTGGTTAAGCAGTAAACAACTTATAACTCATTCATAAGTGTTTATGAATTAAGAGTGGGCAAGAAAAACTGTTTCTTGCCAAATAGTGAACCTAATTAGTTCAACTATGTAATCATTACAGAATTGCTTATATTAAACATTTCAGGCTAAGATTGTTATGAACGTGAATCAGGCAAACCCAGTATTCAAACCCAACAAGTGAGGTTAAGGCAAAAAACAGGATTTTAATAATGAAAACAGGGACAGGCGGGCTCAATAGTCAAAAGGGCAGTCCAAAATCCGGTACACAAAAAGCAGTCCAAAATAGGCAGAGGTACAGACAGGGCAAAGCAAGCTCGGATAACCATGGGACAGACTCAGGTCGGTAAACCGGTAAATCAGTCAGACAGGGCAGGAAAAACAGATCAGGGAACAGGCTGGCTCAGAATCAAAAGGCTCTCGGGTTAGCATCAACAGGTCAATCAAGAAAGGAACGCTGGAAACAAAACTCACCGTGGGCTCGTTAATGATCTGGCGGAGAACTAAAGACCGAGGCAGAACTATATAGTGAAGTGCACAGGTGAAATGGAGTGAAAACTAATTACCGGGAAACAGCTGGAACTAATCAGAGGCAGGGAAGTGACTGACAGTGAACTGAACTGATAGGTTGGTGACTGCTGACAGGGGAGTGAGCTGGCAGGTGAACAGAACTGAGCTAAAAGCTTACAGAACCCTAACAGATAGTATAACACAAAGAACAAAATCAAACCACAACAAAACTCAAACTATTCCATGAATCAAAACTAAGACAGAACCTAAAATCATGACAGAACCCCCTCCTTAAGGCCGGATTCCAGACGGCCTAAAGCAAAAAAAAAAAAAGACAGACTAGATCGGGTGGGTGGAGGGAGGTGCAGGACGGAGGGCTAGAATCAAACAAATGTCCAAATACAAACTAAAACAAAGCAAGACGAATCAAGTTCTCAGGCGGGCGTCCAGGAGGACGGCCCCGACGAGTCAGGTTCTCAGGCGGGCGTCCAGGAGGACGACCCCGGCGAGTCAGGTTCTCAGGCGGGCGTCCAGGAGGACGACCCCGGCGTGTCAGGTTCTCAGGCGGGCGTCCAGGAGGACGACCCAGCCGTGTCAGGTTCTCAGGCGGGCGTCCAGGAGGACGACCCAGCCGTGTCAGGTTCTCCGGCGGGCGTCCAGGAGGACGACCCAGGCGTGTCAGGTTGTCCGGCGGACGTCCCGAAGGACGGCCTCGGCGTGTCAGGTTGTCCGGCGGACGTCCCGAAGGACGGCCTCGGCGTGTCAGGCTCTCCGGCGGACGTCCTCGGCGTGTCAGGCTCTCCGGCGGACGTCCTCGGCGTGTCAGGCTCTCCGGCGGACGTCCTCGGCGTGTCAGGCTCTCCGGCGGACGTCCTCGGCGTGTCAGGCTCTCCGGCGGACGTCCTCGGCGTGTCAGGCTCTCCGGCGGACGTCCTCGGCGTGTCAGGCTCTGAGGCCGGCGGCAGAACAGGACCCTCAGGAACCGACGCCTGGAGAGAGAGAGAACAGAACCTGGCGCCGGACTAAGAGCTAGAAGAGACGCCTGGCTAAAGAGTTCAGGAGGCACCTGGCTCAAGAGTTCAGGAGGCGCCTGGCTCCAGAGTTCAGGAGGCGCCTGGCTCCAGAGTTCAGGAGGCGCCTGGCTCCAGAGTTCAGGAGGCGCCTGGCTCCAGAGTTCAGGAGGCGCCTGGCTCCAGAGTTCAGGAGGCGCCTGGCTACAGAGTTCAGGAGGCGCCTGGCTACAGAGTTCAGGAGGAGCCTGGCTACAGAGTTCAGGAAGAGCCTGGCTACAGAGTTCAGGAAGAGCCTGGCTACAGAGTTCAGGAGGAGCCTGGCTACAGAGTTCAGGAGGAGTCTGGCTACAGGCTTCAGGTTCAGACGGCCCCTGGCTACAGGCTTCAGGTTCAGACGGCCCCTGGCTACAGGCTTCAGGTTCAGACGGCCCCTGGCTACAGGCTTCAGGTTCAGACGGCCCCTGGTTACAGGCTTCAGGTTCAGACGGCCCCTGGCTACAGGCTACAGGTTCAGACGGCCCCTGGCTACAGGCTACAGGTTCAGACGGGGCCTGGCTACAGGCTACAGGTTCAGACGGGGCCTGGCTACAGGCTACAGGTTCAGACGGGACCTGGCTACAGGCTTCAGATGCTCCCAGACCCTTTAACACCCAGAACCTCATCAGTAACCCTTCCAGAACCTCCGACAAAGACAGTTTGGTCAGCCACTTGGGAAATTGGCTGTCAAGCCAAAGATGAGGGGGTAAGAGCTTCAGAAGAGGTCCAGGGGCCTCTAAGTCTCCATGGGGCTCTGGGTGCTTGTCTTCTCGGCGAGACCCCCGACGGAGCTTGTCGTTTGGGCGAGGGCCACGACGCCGCTTGTCGTCTGGGCGAGGGCCACGGCGCCGCTTGTCGTCTGGGCGAGGGCCACGGCGCCGCTTGTCGTCTGGGCGAGGGCCACGGCGCCGCTTGTCGTCTGGGCGAGGGCCACGGCGCCCAGTGTCCCGATGAGCCCCCGAGTTGCGGCCTGAAAGAGGGCTCGTCTGAACCCCCTCATCGTGGGCCAGTGGTAGACCCTCCTGGGTTCCCACGTCGCAGACTGGCGGCGGACCCTCCTGGGTTCCCACGTCGCAGACTGGCGGCGGACCCTCCTGGGTTCCCACGTCGCAGACTGGCGGCGGACCCTCCTGGGTTCCCACGTCGCAGACTGGCGGCGGACCCTCCTGGGTTCCCACGTCGCAGACTGGCGGCGGACCCTCCTGGGTTCCCACGTCGCAGACTGGCGGCGGACCCTCCTGGGTTCCCACGTCGCAGACTGGCGGCGGACCCTCCTGGGTTGCAGCGTCTCGGGCCGGCTGCGGACCCTCCTGGGTTGCAGCGTCTCGGGCCGGCTGCGGACCCTCCTGGGTTGCAGCGTCTCGGGCCGGCTGCGGAGCCTCCGGGGTTGCAGCGTCTCGGGCCGGCTGCGGAGCCTCCGGGGTTGCAGCGTCTTGGGCCGGCTGCGGAGCCTCCGGGGTTGCAGCGTCTTGGGCCGGCTGCGGACCCTCCGGGGTTGCAGCGTCTTGGGCCGGCTGCGCAGACAGTGCCGCTTTATAGCTGCCGGAGGCCGGCACTGGAGCTGAGGTAGGAGGCGGGTCCTCTGGGACAGGTGCAGGTGCCGGGGCGTCGGCTGGACCCTTGGGGACAGGATTGAGTCCACTATAGAAACCCTGGAGAGCCGCTCTATAGTGCCCCTCGACCTCCTTTAATTTTGCCTCCAGCTCCTCTGAATACTGGCTGAAAAGAGCCTCCCTAAGGTCTTTAATAATAGGGGCAAAAGCTCTTAACTGGTCCTCCAGAGCCAGATCCTCAGCATCACGGGCGCCACCAGGAGGCGCTGTGGGCTGCTCAGCTCTGGGGAGCACCGGACTCCGATCCACTGGGCAGGAAGTGGCAACGGACGGGCGCGGTACTGACTCGCCTGTCGGCCGAACAGAACGGGTGAGGGAGCGACCCACAGGTTTCCGTCCCCTCCTCCGACGGCGGGACGGCAGGACTTGCTGGAGGTTTGATTCTGTCGGTAGAGCCGGGATCGGCGGAGCCCACAGCGTTCCCTGCATCTCCTCCTCTGGAGGGAGAGAGAGAAAAAGATCCGGGCGAAGATCCCGCACCACCTCCGCTTCGACCTCCATAAACAAAGTTGGGTCTGGATAAAACCCATGGGCAGAGCCGACAGCGGTGTCGCTGGGTGAGTGATCCCTTCTATCTTGAGCAGAACCTGAATCTGTTAAAAACAGCCCTCCCAATCGTAAGCTCGGAGCAGGCAGCGAGTTACTGCTGCTGCGGCTGCTGGAGAGATGGCGTCTGGGACCGACACCAGGGGGACAGAACGCCAATCTGGAACCCTCCCAAGCCATAGCGTGTGGAGGGGAAAAAAAAAAAACCTCTAAAAACTTGTTGGGCGATAGGTTTTAGTGAGGCCAGATCATTCTGTTATGAACGTGAATCAGGCAAACCCAGTATTCAAACCCAACAAGTGAGGTTAAGGCAAAAAACAGGATTTTAATAATGAAAACAGGGACAGGCGGGCTCAATAGTCAAAAGGGCAGTCCAAAATCCGGTACACAAAAAGCAGTCCAAAATAGGCAGAGGTACAGACAGGGCAAAGCAAGCTCGGATAACCATGGGACAGACTCAGGTCGGTAAACCGGTAAATCAGTCAGACAGGGCAGGAAAAACAGATCAGGGAACAGGCTGGCTCAGAATCAAAAGGCTCTCGGGTTAGCATCAACAGGTCAATCAAGAAAGGAACGCTGGAAACAAAACTCACCGTGGGCTCGTTAATGATCTGGCGGAGAACTAAAGACCGAGGCAGAACTATATAGTGAAGTGCACAGGTGAAATGGAGTGAAAACTAATTACCGGGAAACAGCTGGAACTAATCAGAGGCAGGGAAGTGACTGACAGTGAACTGAACTGATAGGTTGGTGACTGCTGACAGGGGAGTGAGCTGGCAGGTGAACAGAACTGAGCTAAAAGCTTACAGAACCCTAACAGATAGTATAACACAAAGAACAAAATCAAACCACAACAAAACTCAAACTATTCCATGAATCAAAACTAAGACAGAACCTAAAATCATGACAAAGATACTGCCTTGTAAGTAAAACCAGTCAGTTTTGTCTCTTTTTAAGTCATGCTAAATCTTATTTGTGTGCAACTTTCTCTGCCAGGGAGTAACAAGAGGAGGGTGGAAACCCAGATGATGATGATGATCTTTTGGAATGACTGGCTGATGGAGGCGGATGGTATGTCATAACTACTGTATGAAAGACTTAAAGGAGCTTTAAGTAACTTAATGGTTAAAACCCAAACAACACATACACTATGCCTTTCACAGAGACTAGCCATAAACTCAACAGTTGATTGGTGCTGTAAAACTGCACTGAATTTTTACTTCCACAATACAGGTATAAGATGTTTTATTCTGTTCTAAATCTGGTCTGCTTCTTTTGCTGGTTTCCATGTTTGCAGGCTGCTGCTCTTTCGCCAAAATAAAATACAAAATGCTGCGCACTATTTTGGGAATTCTCAAATGATTGGCTCAGGAACCAGGAAGTAAGTACAAGCTACAGTCTGAACCAAAGTAGTTCTGGATCCTACCTCTAGGTTTGAAAAGAGAAAAAATGTACTAAGATGTTGATGGAGAGGACCGATCGTTTATAGGGAATGTTACTTCCATCCCGGATGACAAATGAGAATGATTTATTTATTTAACTGTAAATGTCTTACTAATAGTTATATACGTTGCGTTTTGCATTACAGTGTATCTCCCTTGAAAAAGAAGGCGATTATTCACAGGAAGCTGGCTCCCTGGTTTAATTTAGAGCTGCATCTTTTTGTAAATAAAAAAAAATGCTAGGAAATTGAAGAGAAAATGGAGCTCTACACACCATGAGGAATCCTACCTGATCTAGAAAAACAGTCTACTGTTGTATAAAAAGACCCTTCACTGAGTTAGAGCAGCATATTTTTAATCATTAATTGAAGAGATTAAAAATAATCCTAGATTTCTCTTCATTAAAGTTGCCAAATTTACAGAGTCATAGCTCTGTTGATCCATCCTTTCCCTTAGCTCTTAGCAGTAATCACTTTATGGGATTCTTCATAAATAAAATTGATTCCATTAAAAATAAAATAATTGGCATCCTCCCAAACATGATTACCTCGTCCTCAGTAAGTGAGGCAGCATTGGAGGAATCTTTAGAACCTGCGCTGTGTTTGAACTGTTTAGAATTTTAGCTTCATTTAAACCTACCTGTACAGTGCAGACCAAAAGTTTGGACACACCTTCTCATTCAAAGAGTTGTCTTTATTTTCATGACTATGGAAATTGAAGATTCACATTAAAGGCATCAAAACTACGAATTAACACATGTAGAAATATATACTTAACAAAAAAGTGTGAAACAACAGAAAATATGCTTTTTATTTTTATCTTATTCAGTAAGAAGATTTGTTCAGGCCATATTATTATGAAGTTTAGTTTACTTTGAAAGGTTTATCTCAGATAACTCAATCCAGCTATACTAATCATAAACAGGTGTGTTCGAAAAACCCAATTAGCTGGATCATGATTAGCCGGATGAAATCATCTTGGATGTGTCATTTGATCTTGGATGTTTTAAGCAACGTACAAAGAACTTAAGACCCCTGGTCTCTAATCTAAGCTGCTGTTAACCTGCGATTTCCGAGGCTGGTGACTCGGATGAACTTATCCTCCACAGCAGAGGTGACTCTTGGTCTTCCTTTCCTGGGGCGCTCCTCATGTGAGCCAGTTTCTTTGTAGCGCTTGATGGTTTTTGGAACTGCATTTGGGGACACTTTCAAAGTTTTTCCAATTTTTCAGACTGACTGACCTTCATTTCTTAAAGTAATGATGGCCACTCATTTTTCTTTACTTAGCTGCTTTTTTCTTGCCATAATACAAATTCTAACAGTCTATTAAGTAGGACTATCAGCTGTGTGTCCACCTGACTTCTGCACAACACAACTGATGGTCCCAACCCCATTTATAAGGCAAGAAATCCCACTTTTTAAACCTGACAGGGGACACCTGTGAAGTGAAGACCATTTCAGGTGACTACCTCTTGAAGTTCATCAAGAGAATGCCAAGAGTGTGCGAAGCAGTAATCAAAGCAAAAGGGTGGCAACTTTAAGAACCTAGAATATAAGACATATTTTCAGTTGTTTCACACTTTTTTAAGTATATAATTCCACATGTGTTGATTTATAGTTTTGATGCCTTCAGTGTGAATCTACAATTTACATAGTCATGAAAATAAAGAAAACTCTTTGAATGAGAAGGTGGGTCCAAACTTTTGGTCTGTACTGTATGTTAGACCCAATCCCAACCAAATTATTTAAGGAGGTATTCCCTTTGATCAGTGGCCCTATTTTGGACATGATTAATCTATCCTTGGTAAATGGATATGTACCACAGGCTTTTAAAATAGCTGTTATTGATCACAATATTCTCCTACAAAGACTTGAACATACTGTAGGGATTAAGGGGAAAGCATTTGGCTGGTTTAAATCCTATCTGTCGGACAGATTCCAGTTTGTTCATGTTAATAATAAATCTTCAAACTCTAGGGTCACTTGAGGAGTACCACAGGGACAGAAGTGGTAATCTTTGGACCAGAGTCCACAAAAAAATAAACTCCTTAATTAATCACTCAATCGGGATGGCATAAACTTGGCCTCTGGTTGTAAAGTAAAAGAATTGGTGTTGTTTTCGACCAAGACATGTCATTTAAATCCCATATTAAACAGGTTTCCAGAGTTTGCTTTTTTCACCTCAGGAATATCGCCAAAATTAGAAACATTCTGTCCAGCAGTGATGCTGAAAAACTAGTCCATGCATTTGTTACTTCAAGGCTGGACTATTGTAATTCTTTACTATCAGGAAGTCCACAAAATGCAGTAATTTTACAACTTTTATGTGCAGTTTTCTCTCAAATGTCTTCCACAGGGAACACGGCCGGTGAGACTGGGACAAATTTGAATTTCTTGCATGGACAACATCCCACCGCTTGGCTTTTCTACCTCTCCGATGATTTAATTCTTGCATAGCGAGGACGCGTGATCCTGCGGCTGCCTGTTCACCCTACATACAACCTCTTTGTCGGATACATGGGAGTGTGGCATCTTGCAGTCTCCTATATTTGGTTTAATCTGAGTGTATAGCTATTGACAAGTTGAGCAGTAAAAGTTAGGATTTATACAGTTTTGGTGTTTTTCTTACCAGATGCTGTATCATCATTCCTGTGTTCATATCACTTTGAAATGTTTTGTTGGTCAATTTCAAAGTAAACAAACCATTGCAAACTTTTGAAAATTGTCTTAATTTTTTTTATATATATATGAATGTGAAACATTTTTACAAAGTATGATGAGTTATTGGTATGGATTGTTGAAAATCCCTTTTTAAATGCAAAACTCTTGAGTTCTAAAATGAAATACAAGATGCATGGTGGTGCTCATTTTAATAGCTTTGAAACTCAACTTTGCAGCTAAAGGAGGCGTTGGTGTCAAGACTCTTATTTTGAAATCTCAGTTGAACCGGAAGTAGCGTGTACGTAGTTTTATCATGACCGCATTGATCAGTAAGTGACGAACCAAGGTGGTTGTCGGAGCTTATTGGGAACAATGAGGGAGTTATTACTGTTGTGACATTAAAGATTTAAAAAGTAAATGTGAATAAAATAAAGCTAACCGCACAGGCTGACGGCAGCAGGAACCCACCCAACTGTAAAAGCAGTGCATGACGACGTCAGGTGACAACACGGCCCGATAACGGGGAGGACAGGTAGCAACGACAGGTATAACAGTACAGGGAGATGACGGTGAAGACGACAGATGTAACAGCAGAGGAGACGACAGGTTGTAACAGCAGAGGGAGATGACGGTGAAGATGACAGATTGTAATGACAGGTATAACAGCAGAGGAAACTACAGCAAACCGAGATCACGTGATTACAGGTTCAACAACGAGCTCAAACAACATAAAGTGAAGAAGAAATGCCATGCACTTGATCCCTCATGTAGACACAATACATAAGCTCACAGCATATGGACACGACATATGCAGCTTCCATTACATAAGCACGATACATATACACCTTACATAGACACATACATGAACACGTCAAAAGACGCATAAACATAATTTATGCAGCTTCCATTACATAAGCAGGATACATATACACCTTACATAGACACATACATGGACACATGAACACGTCAGAAGACGCATAAACATAATTTTGGCACTAATGGAACCCCATATAAAATGTGAGCTGGAGAGGACTGATGATGATGATGATGATGATGATGATGATGATGATGATGATGAACAGGTCTGTGGGGAAACCAGCACCCAATAGCTGCTTCACACCGCCCTCAGGTGGCCACCTGAAAGAACAACAACACCAGACAACCTGACAGAAGCTTCAGCTCTGTATCAATATCATTCTAACACTTGAGAAATAGATTCTCCAGATCAACCGTAGGTTTCAAAGACTGATGTAGGTGATTTTAAACAGGCAGAAGTGAGTTTTTTAGCTGCTTTCTTCCACCAAAGGAATGACAGAATGTTTAGACTTTAGAGACAGAAGCAGAAAACTGATTAGGAAATTTTTAAGCTAAAACTACAGAGAAGTTGGACGAAACAAACCTTTAATAAAAAAAGTAATAGTTTATAAAATTATTACAATAAAAAAAGGTGATAAAGACCAAAATTGGAGATTTTATTCATTTATTTGCAGAAATAAGACAGCAGGTTGCATCAAGTCTCTCCAAGCAGCATTCACTCCTCCTGAAAGAGCGTAGAGCCACAGTGGACAGTCGTCTGCATTGTTGATGGCTTTGCAGCAATCCCTCATACTGAGCATGCATGAAGCGACAGTGGAGAGGAAAACTCCCCTTTAACAGGGAGGAGAACCTCCAGCAGAACCAGAACCAGGCTCAGTGTGAACGCTCATCTGCCTCCACCCACTGGGGCTTAGAGAAGACAGAGCAGAGACACAGAAAGCACAGAAGCTCACATTGACCCAGGAGTACTTTCTATGTTAGATGGTGTTGAGAATTCAAAATATATCTTAGTTAGGGTTACTGAGGAAAGCAGAGTTGGGTTTGTCCATTCCTGCTCCAGCGTAAGATAAACATGGAGTTTTATTGTCCTGAGGGGGTGGTCAGAAGGAGAGGGGGTCAGTCATCCTCCCACTGAGCCATGCAGGAGGAGTTTAAAGTTAATAAAAGGAATGTCTTGGTAAAACTTACTTCAGACAGACAGACTTATCCACCGGTGAGAACAACATCTTGTAATGGAATGTACTCTGTCTCCATATTTAATTTCTATGAATTAAATATGTATTTAAACCGTTCTACCTCTGATCAATGATTCCTTATTTTATTGTCAAATCTTAAACCGGGGTAAAAATGGGCCTTTAGTGGCGAAGCAGGATTAGGCCAATAATACATAAATCACAATGGTAATAGTGGATGATTTGCCTCCCCTGATGATGTCACAGCTAACAGAACGCCAGACCAGGTGCACCTTCTATGAAAAGAAACAATGACAGAGAACAAAAAGTTGAAAGTTTAAATAATAACAAATAATGGACAATTGGAGAACAGTAGGAGAACTCAGCAGAGAGAGAGAAATAGATCTTGATGTCCTCCAGCAGCCTAAGCCTATAGCAGTATAACTGCAGAGATAGCTCAGGGTAACCTAAGACACTCTAACTAGAAGCTTTATCAAAAATAAACGTTTCAAGTATTCTTGAAGTTACACAGGGTGTCTGCCTAACGAACCAATCTTTATCCCAAAATTAAAGATCTGAGTTGCTGACTTCTCTTAATACCTTGATCCAACATGCCAGAGGCTGTTCACCTTGGAGATCTTCTGCAGATTTAGTTCTTGCTGTTTTAGCCTTTTTCTGAATGAAAAGACAAAATTCATGCAACTCATAATTTAGGAAGCAATGTAAACCTTTAAATCTTGTTTTTACCTGAAAGCTTAAATTAAATGCTGCACTTCAAATATAATCTAAATGAAAAGACTTGTACTGAAATCTGAGAATTTAAAGCTTTAAAAACTCATGTTGAGCTTCATTTTCGGCTAAAAGCTTCAAAGTATGAAAATGAGAGATTTATTTTGTTCTTTATTCTTAAACACTTGTGTTTATACCTGTTTTTCTGCCATTTGGTGTTTCTTCTACTTCAGGTGTCACTGATATTGTGGTCGTTGTTTTGTCTTTGTCTGAAAAAAGGAACATTAATAAACAATATTTTTCTTGAAAAATTGCTTTATACAATCCATATATTTGGGAGTTTTTTTTAACAGATTATTATGTTATGCCATTATAAAGTAAAAAAACTGCAACTCCCAGCATGCAACACAGTTGGGACTAGAACGTCTTTGCATCGTCTACAGCTCGAGTTACAACGGAGGCTGTGACCGCCCTCTGATTGGATTTCACCCTGAGCCTATGACCCGCAGCTCAACCAACGTCGCTCTTTTTTTTTTTGCTTTGCTGCTGTGCTGAGAAGACCATCCAGCTGGATTTTCTGCATGTACCCAACACATGGTGGGCCCATGAGTACATTGATTTATATTTAACACCACTGGGTTTACAACGGCAAAGACTGTTGGAATCTCCTGCTCAACTGACCTGGAGTAGCTTGCAGTTCAGTGCAGACCATTTAACCTGGCTAGGAAGCTCAGCTCTGTGATAATCATTGCAGTGCACATCCAGCCAATAACTAATGCTAAGCTAGCTCTAGAGCAGCTTTACTGCTTTGTTATCGGCCAAATGAACAATAACCCGGATGCAGCTGTGATCGTTGCTGGGGACTTTACCCATGCTGATTAAGAGGCTGTGCTCCCCAAGTTCCATAAATCCATTAAGTTCCTGACTGTCAGGGTTTGGGTGCGGTGGCGAGGACCTAGGCGGCAATGAGACAGTGGACAGCACATGATGTTCAAGGATTTTAATCATAGAAACTTACAGAAAGGCTCTGGAGAACGGAACCCAACTCAGGGCAGCGGCATCGCAGGAGAGAACACGGGAGAACACAGAGCAACGCAGCAGTTGAACACACAATGACCAGACAACGGGAAACAAACTGAGGGGGCTTAAATACAGGCTGGGCATAATCACACACAGGTGAGTCCTGACACTGACCAGAGACAATAATACATTTGATCAAGTTTACTGGAATATCCCAAGAGCATACAGCTCCTGACTTTGGTTAATCACATCTCTGTGGAGCTGATTCCTGCCTACAAGTCACTGATTTGCAGAACCAGACCGGCAATAAAAACGGTTCAGGTTTAGACAGAAGAGGCCTGCTCAGCTCTACAGGACTGTTTTGGAAACACTGACTGAGATGTATTTAAAGAGGACACAGACTTAGAAAACTACACATCTGTGTTTTCCTAGATTCACTTCTGTACTGATGCTGTTCTACCCACAAACACAGTCAGAGTGTTTCCTAAGCAGAAACCATGAGTAGACAGCTCAGTGTGGTCCCTGCTGAAAGCCTGGGATGAAATGTTTAGATCTAGAGACAGACTGGCCTACAGCAGGGCTAGAAGAGAACTTCAAAAAGGCATCCAGAAGGCCAAGCAACGGTACAAACAGCACATCGAGGACCAATCCACGTGACATGTGGAGACGCATCTGAAACATCACGGACTACAAGTGCAGCGACCAGCGGCTGAGCAATGACCCGGCTCTCCCTGACACCTTGAACAGCTTCTTTGACTCTCCAAGCAGCAGGGAGCCTGAACATCTTCCCCAGCCAGAGGAGCACCGTCAGCCTCTCATCCTGCAGCTCCACCAAGTGACCTCTTCCCTGAAAAAGCTAAACACCTGGACGCTTAAATTGTGTGCAGACCAGCTAGCAGGGGTTTTTCTAGACATCTTCAACCTCTCCCAGCAGGTCCACCGTTGTTCATATCTGTCTGAAATCCTCTGTTATCATGCTGGTCCCCAAGAAACAAATCATCACCTGCATCAATGACTATTGTCCTATCGCTCTGACCCCTGTCATCATGAAGTGCTTCCAGAGGAACCTCCTAAAGTACATTAAGGACGCCATCCCTTGATGTACTTTTTGTGACAATTACTGTTGTCACGGTGTGAATTGCGGTCTGTTGTTCCAGACTCTCTCGTTGTTAAAGACTTTCTCGCTTTTATCTTTATCTCTTTGCTGTAACATCTGTTTCCAACACATAAGCACTTTTAAAATATTCTCTGTTGCTGCACTTCACATTTGGGAGCTCCTCGTGTTTCACACGGTTGGCTTTTCTTGCCGTGGTAAGAGCACCCTAGCCAAGCTTTAGCCTCACCAAGGCTTTCTCCCCTATTCGTACATCAGCTTCTCTGTCTCTGTCCAAGCCTCCCCCTATGCCCTGCTCTCTGTGTCAGATGTTTAGTTATTCCTCTGCCTGCTTTAGTGATAATGGTACTTGTAATAAATGTAGTGTTTTTGTAGCTTTGGAGGCAAGGGTGTCAGAATTGGAGACCCGGCTCGGTGCTGTTGAAAAACCAGCTGATAGCCGCCCCTTAGCTAGCTCGGAGCCACATAGATTAACTTCACGTAGCGGTCCTCCAGCAGCACCCGAGCAGCCGGGTAACCAGGCCGGCTTGTTGACGGTTCGTAGGAAGCATAGCTCTAGATTCCAGCCCCAAGGGCACCACCAA
This sequence comes from Fundulus heteroclitus, assembly GCF_011125445.2. Lineage (NCBI taxonomy): Eukaryota > Metazoa > Chordata > Actinopteri > Cyprinodontiformes > Fundulidae > Fundulus > Fundulus heteroclitus. The sequence continues at coordinate 80,964 of NW_023396922.1, forward strand.
CCCGTCTGCTGGCCTGGACAGCCTGCACTTTGCCTATAGGGAGAATCGCTCCACAGAGGACGCTGTCTCGTTAGCACTCAGCTCTGACCCAACTGCAGGATCCCAACACCCATGTTAGGATGCTCTTCATGGACTTCAGCTCAGCATTCAACAGCGTGGTCCCAGACATGCTGGCTTTGAAGCTCCACAACATGAGACTATCCACACCTCTCTGCTCCTGGATCAGTGGCTTCTTCACCAAAAGACCCCAGTTGGTGAAGATAGGGAACATCTGCTCCACTGATCCTCAACATATGAAATGCCGCAGGGTTGTGTCCTCAGCCCTGAACCCTCTTCATCCTTTTCACCCAAGACTGTTCTGCTACCCATCCCACAAACTCAGTGGTGAAGTTTGCAGACAACTTACGTGGGTCTTATCTCCACTAACGATTAGAGCCACAACAGAGATGAGGCCAGCAATCTCACACAGTGTTGCTCCAGGAACAAGCTGATCCTGAACATAAGTAAGACCAATAATAGATTACAGGAGGTCCAGGAGGACTGAACATGTTCCTCTCTGCATACAGGGGGAGTGGGTGGAGCGTGTGGACAGCATTAGGTTCATTAGGCACATCAACGATGGCAACGTGTTAACACGTCAAAGATGCTCTCCAAACCTGTGGAAACCCTAACTGGGCTTTTGTCAAATGAGCAAGGAAATCCAAAAGACACGTCGCAGAACAAAACGTGGAGAAGAACAAGTGCAAAAACATTTCAAACCCCACAGCACCCTCAGACAGAGGCTGGTCCATCCTAAGGGCAAAACCCCCAAACCTAAGATGAGCGGAGTGGTGTATGCAGTTCAGTGCAGTGAGGAATGTTCTGATCTTTATATTGGAGAAACCAAACAACCTCTCCACAGACGCATGGCTCAACACAGGAGAGCTACCTCCTCAGGTCAAGACTCTGCTGTCCACCTGCACCTTAAGGACAAAGGACACTTTTTAGGTTTAAAATATTCACATTTTAGACAGAGAAGACTGATGGTTTGAGAGAAGGGTGAAGGAAGCCATTTATGTAACGTGAGAAAAAACAACTTTAAACAGAGGAGGAGGACTTTTGAAGAGGTTTGAACTATCAGAAACAACACAGCAATAAATTTGATTCCTGCCAAGTTTCACCACCATTCACACCTCCATGCATGTGACCACAACATTTCTCCTGGGAGCCAGGCTAACGAGGAGCCTAATAAATCTCCATTGTTGAGGCGACCAGTTCCAGGTGAATCATAAGTGAATCCAAGCTCTAACGAGGTCTCACCAGCAGGTCTAAAACTTGGAACTCCACACTAGTCCAGACATTTTTAATTGAGAAAGCTTCCTGGATGGGAAGTGAAACGTCTTCAGCTTCTGAATAGAAGTCCAGTTGTTTTATCTATTAAACATTCTTTTGGATTGATCATGACCTGATGACTGAGAATCTTCACCAACCTTTGTTTTCTATTTTCAGTGTTTTATTTGGTAGTAATGTTGTTTCAAGTAGTGTTCTTAAAGAGAATAATAGCTTTAACAGGGAAATATTGGTTTAATAAATTCCAACTAGCTTAATCGTGGTCATTCTGTGATTATTTTGACTCAGCGATCAAAAAGTCTCTAAGAGTTATCGAATTATCTCCTTTTGAGTTAATAACTGAATATACCTAGACATTTTCATTTGCTTATGGTTAATGACTAATGAACGCCAATTGTAATCATAATCAATGTTATTAACGTTACTGGGCAAGCCCAACTCATTTCTACAACTGGGTGACCCTTTTTTCCAGGTTAAATAAAGTTAATAATTGTAAATTAATAAGCCAATTTCGAATGATGATTATTAAAGGCTGATAACCCTGGATCACAGCCAATTTTCGCTGTAGCTAGCCCTTGATTTTGAATGACATTACAAATTATAATGAACAATTATAATTATTCATAACATTTATAATCAAACTGGTAAATTTGCACAACAGTTATAATTTCTCACCTGAGGAACGAGAGTTTAAGGTAAAAGTCAGCGGTTTATCATCTTCTGAATTTACTTCACAGCTGAACAAGTTAAACCTTGATGGGTAAATGTAATGAGACGTCTGGAAGCTGACATCAGCAAAGCAGGATTTTAATGAAAAAATAAAGCTTGTGTTACTTTATACATATTGTCACTTTTATACAGCCACACAACTCTGTGTTTACACCGTCCATCTGTGAACACAGAGCAGGTTAATGTCACCATGTTCTGGTTCTGATCTTCTCTCACTGAGGAGGATTTAAAAGAGAAAAGCAGAGTAACTATGGTTACTTCAGGTTTTGAAACCATTATGATTCTGCTGTCAGCAGGTTGTTGTCACTAAAAGCTGAAAATATTCTCTAATACTCACAGTTAACAAGATAAAGATGAACCGTAGCATCTGGACCGCTCTGTGTTCCTGATATAAACTGTCTGCAGGAGTAGAGACCAACATCCTCAGCTGTGACTTTCTTTAGAACCAGAGAACAATCTGCAGAAACACTCAGTCTGTCTGAGCGGCCATCTTTAACCTTCCCATGATTAACTATCTCTACAGGTGTTCTTCCTGATTTACTGTGAAGCCAGAAGGTGGAGCGACAGTCCCTGTAACCATAAAGCACATTTTCACAAGGCAAAGTGACGTCATCTCCAGCTCTGATGGTGAAGTAGAGGGAGAGATCTCTGCTCTCTGCTCCTGGTGACACATAAGCAGAAATACTCATGTAAATATTTAAATAATGAATAACTGTATGGATATTTCACATTTTATATGACCAGGTCATCAAAGGGGAACTAAACTCCAGGTCTGCTCTATGAAACTAACAACATTCTGCTCTGATGAAACAGTTCTGTTAATGTTGAAATGAAGAGAATTTAATAAACAGCAGCTGGAGAGAAACTCACCTGGAATCTGCAGCAACAGCAGGAAAAATACAAACATTTTCCTCCATCTAGACTCCTCCATGGTTCCTCTCTGCTTCATCGTGTCTCTCTGCTTCCTGTATAACTCTGTCAGCTTGAGCTTTTAACCCACAGTCTTTCTACTTCCTGTAACTATTGAGGGTTTAACTTCTTCATTCAAGCTGTCATGTTTCACACCACAGCTGGTTTAAAGCAGGAAGGTTTAGCCGTCCTTTACGTTCCTGCTGTGTATTCAACACTAAACTACTATTAATTTACACCAGAAATGGACTCACTTTACTTTATCTATAGTTTCATTCTGCACCGGCTTTGTGTGTCATTTCATATTGTATACTTATTTTTCTTAACTATTACAGTCCATAATTTATTAAATATGACTAAACGTGTATATTAACTTCCTTATAAATATGAGACAAACGTTCCTTTTGTGTTAAAATACACCAACTCTGACTTGCAATCAACATCGCCCCCTTAAGGTCAATGGGAAGAAATACTACAGTTAAAAATATGGACATAGAGTAATGGAATGCATCCCACTTTTGGTCCAGGAGAACATGTGACACTGAACCCTTCAGCGAAACTAACAAATGAAAGATTTTCTACCTCCCCTGATCGAAGATAACAAATATATTATGCATACATTTTGCTAGAGATGTCATCAAAATGGACAAAACTGCAATGTTCCTTTTTCTCCTCCAACTTTATTTGAAAGAAATAACATTACAAAGAGGACCTTCGACACAATTATAAAATAAAAATAAGCATTGACAAAATAAGTATTAAGGTCTTGCAGTCTACAGAGTAGAATATTAAAAGTACAATAAATTTGTACATACAGTAAATGTGTAGAATAAAACAATGTGTACTTCTTAGTCATTTCAATTTGCATTTTTAACTAAAATACATTCAGATACATATAATAAATGGACTGGTTCAACGATAACAACAGAAGAGAAAAAATGTGAAAAAAGTATATATATATATATATATATATACACACACACACACACACTAAATGTGTGTGTGTGTGTGTATTTGTCTTCTCATTTTTTGTGTTCAAAATGGTTTGATTTGTACTATTTAACAGTTTTGGTATCAGCCCATTTTAAGCTGCAAATGCCTTGAACCCAACAAAATTAACCCTGAGATGCAGGGATGCTGTCTCAGCCTGCTGCTCCAGATCCATCCAGAACAGATGCAGCACAGAGACTTCATCAAAGCGGTGCCACTTGATAGGCTGTAATTTCAATGTCCACAAGTCTTCTAAAGGTTTTTACTCGTCATTTAGCTTTTGTTGTGTTGTTAACTGAGCAAACCCCACTACCTGGGTTTAAACTTTTTCCAGCTCTATATTTAAGCTATAAGTCAGTTTCAGACAGTCAGGTGCAACACAAAGCAGTTAAAAGACATAAAAACAAGTCCATAAAATGCAAATCAAAGGTACCCACACCAACATGCATCCCCTTCAAAGTCCACCAGATGGCGCCCTTTGCTTCACAAAACCTCCTTTAGTCCACCACCCTGCCCCAGTCTCTATATTAATAACCTTTGCCATTTTTACAGTGTTCATTACATTCAATAAAAACTGTCCCCTGCATCTGACTGATATCACCTGTTCTGAAACCGGAAACATTGAGTATCACAGAGTGAGGTAGAAGTACTCAGAGTAGAAGCTTTATACTCAGGGTAGATCGGCCATTTTTCTCCAATCAGCGCCTAGCGCTCACAGAGTAAAACCGTGGAAAACCATTTCAAAGTTGCAAAGTTACAAAAAAATAGATTTATTATTATTTTGTTTACAGTTTAACTTGGATTTTATTTACTGCCCAGCATAGATTTGCTGTAACCAGGAAACACTGGTTACAGCTCACTCAAGTTATTTTATAATACAATACATTTTTCGTACAAAATAATGACATTTGCTATAAAGTGAACCATAGCATTCTGTAGGAAAGGATGGAAATACTTTCTGGTCCTTTTTAAACTAATACGCGCACGGAGAAGGATCGGCATGGAGGGAGAGTTCACGGTGAAAACCAACAGCCGTCTTCTGCAGCAGCAGATCAGGACTGCGCTGAAGCTCAAACAGCCACACAGGCTGTCCCAATCAGCAGCCAGCCGGTGCCTGCCTCCCGCCCTGGCGATCCTCCGGTGCCCGTTTCTTCGCCTGAACTGCATCCAGTAAAACCTGCAGCAGGAGGTCTAGAACCGGCGCCGACCTGTGTAGACCCAGCGTCAGCCGGTCCAGATCTCACTCCAACCAGAGAAGAATTACAAAGTGACCAATGTGATGTCAGAGGCGGAGAACTCCACCAGTCAGAGGACTTCAGCGGGGCCTTGCTCAGGGCAAACGTCTGATCACAGAAGAACAACCAAGAAGACGTTGAGGCAGAGGAAGGTAGATGTTTTTCTTCGGGGGGGAAAAACCAAAACCACCAACCTCAGCCACTTCCAGCTCCACCAAGAAGCTCGTGAACTCCAGAGTCGGAAGCACTGGGATGACCCAATCAAAAGCCACCTCTGAGGGCGGCAGATCCATTGGCACTCTCATCAGCTCCGAGAACCAGAGTATGAGGCGGGTTGTGCCCATCACAAGGAATAACCCATGTTCTTGGCCCAGAGACAGCCACTGAAAAGCCTGCGGCGTCCACACGGAGCTCCTCCAGCACCACAACACACAGCGGGCTAAACAGTCTCAGCAACTCCTCCGTCCGTCGAGGACAGAGGCCCAAAACGGCTCCGTCATCCTAACGCTCGGGCTCCGCGGGCAGAGTCAGCGCTCCTGTCACCCTTCCGTCGTCAGCACTTCCTGGTTTTGCCAGAAACACAGCATTATCGTCTTTCAGAAGGACCAAACCTCCTATGGCCGTTTCTCATCCCGCACCACCGGTTCCCTTAAATCTTCTCCCAAGACCTCCTCCTCCTCGGCTCCTTCAGCTGCCTCTTCTTCCTCCTCGGCTCCTTCAGCTCCTCCTCCTCCAGATCAATATATCTCCCCAACACGTCCTCCTCGTCCCCTCCAAGGAGCAGTGGCGCCTCCAGAAAAGTTTCATGGGGTGGCCAGGTAGGGCCTCCTAAGCTCCTGGGGTGGCACACTAAAACTAAAAGCCATCATTTCAGGATTTTATTCCACTGTTTATTACACTGGCAGATGGGGTGGACAGTGGGGCGGCCAAGACATGGCATGGGGTGGCTGTGGCTACCCCTGGCTACCCCTTGCCACCCCCTGCTGGCACCATTGCCGAGAAGGACTCAGCACAAGAGCCTCCACGCCTCCCTGGCTCCCCCTAAAGGCCACAGACGAAACAGCAGTGGCAGCCTCTCTGACAAATCGATCCACTCCAGAGACTGGAGAAAGGGAGCAAGGCCAGCAGGCAGAGCAGGAGATAGCAGGACCATAAAGTCCAGGCGGTTGTTCTCCACGTTGTTCCTCCTGTTCTGGAGGTGGGATGAAGCTCAAAGTGAACCCGAAACAATAACACTGACATTGTCGTTTCGGTGAGGACCATCAGCATGGAACTAATGATGGATCCTCTAGGCCATACTTCCACTAGGTCAGATAATCAGTAAATTATCTGACCTAGTCAAAAATGTTGCTTTTGTTGCGTTGTATTTGTGTTTATTCAACACATTGTTGCCCTATTCACATGGTATTAGTTTTACCTTGGGAACACATGTCATTTGTAATAATTACGCCACTATATGCAGACAGATAATAACCAGCTCGCGCTGTCAGGAAAAAGTAACAGTGCGAGGACTGTTGGTGTGCAATGCAATAGACAGGATTATCCTGTCCTGTCAGGATAAGGGCTTCTATTGGAGAAACAGTCCAAATATGCGAATGCACGTTCAAAAATCAAGGTAAAAAAACGAAACTCACAAAATTTACCAGAAAGCCCAGACGCAGAGTTGACAGCTTTGCTTCTGTCACGCCACTGCAGTGCAACTAATTAATTACATGCAATTCATAGGAAATTCTTAGGTAATACAGGATCCATGCAAATAGGGGATTAGACATTGTGCTGCAGGCAGCCCAGAAAAATTGAGAAAAAAAATCCGCTACCAAGCCTAGTGCCTCAAAAAGAAGGACAAATATGCATCTGGGGCAATAAAATCCAGAATGTCACCGGCCTTCAGCCAGACCCTACTGTAATCCGTTATTATTGTGTTCTTTCCTTCGATATTGCTCTTTTCCAGTTTTTGTGTACCTCCGCAAGATTTTGTAATGTATGCTATGTTTAATTAAAAATCAAACATAATGAAAATAAAACAATAAAATAAAAAAATATATAATATGGGGGAAAAAAATCTAATTTAATAGCGAGCTAATAGTTACATTGGGCATGCACAAACGTGCCGTAGTGACGTCATGACCGTATTTCTACATCACATCCGGTAATGAAGCGCAGTAGGAACGCCCACACAGCACTGCAGTTCTGCCTTACAGCAAAAACCCGTTACGGCAAAGACTGGTTCACCCCAACGATCTGGTTCCCCAGCACCAACAGAGTAATTTTGTGTTTTGCTGTTAATTGTCAGGAGGAGAACGACCAGAGTAAACAAAGCAGCTGCTGGCTAAAAGGATGGCTCCACGTAGAAGAGCAACATCATCAGGCCAAGATTCTGCAGTTTACACTCACCTGCAGACCAGCGGTCAGTCTTTCAGGGATGAAGATGTTCTCATCCTGGATAGGGAAGAACGTTGGTTTGAGAGAAGAGTAAAGGAAGTCATTTTTGTGAAGAGACACCGCCTGTTGTTAAACAGGGGAGAGGACTCTGGGTCCAGTTGTCTCCTTCTTACAATGCTGTTATTGTGAGCTTACTCAACCCTCTGGGAACAACAAGCGTCATCAGAGTACTAACGATGGGTTGTTCAGCTGATGGGCCTCTTTTGCATGTGAGCAAGAAATTTTGATTGGGTCTATCGCCCTCTGCTGAGGAACTGTGGTAATAACAGCAGTGTGATTTTAACATATTAAGATGGACCACAGTCTCCCCTCAGGGGGCGATTAATCTCACACTTTTTAAGTTTATTAGTTTTGGATTTGTTTCTTCTGAAGCATTTACCTGATGAGAGAGGGGCATCAAGTGCATTGCCTGGGTGGATGGGATCAGTGGAGATGCATCAGGCCCCTCTTTGGACTCGTTCTGCATAAAATGAATCCAAATCTTCTAGACGGCATCCCACAATCCCCTGTGCTGTTCTCATCACCTGTGCTAAATCCCTCATCTCCTGTATTGTGCTGCTCCCATTCCATACAGTTATGCTGAGACATAAAACACATTCTATGGTTACTCTATAGACGCTTTATTTTTAAGTTTACTGAAGAGTCCAGTTCTTTTAGGTTTCCTGAGGAAGAATAGCATTGTTGGGCCTTCTTCAATAGGTGGGAGGTGTTCACTGTCCAGGAGAGTTTGGAGGAGATGTGAATGCCCAGAACCCTAATACTGCCCACGTGCTCCTCCACCTCCCCCTGTATGTAGAGAGGAGCGTGTTCAGTCCTCCTGGACCTCCTGTAATCTATTATTACCTTCTTGATCTTGCTCGTGTTCAGGATCAGGTTGTTCCTGGAGCACCACTGGGTCAGATTGCTGACCTCATCTCTGTAGTTGGTCTCATTACTGTTGGAGATGAGACCAACCACAGCGGTGCCATCTGCAAATTTATCTTTTGTGTTTGTGGGGAGGACAGCAGAACAGTCCTGGGTGAAGAGAGTGAAGACAGCAGGGCTGAGGACACAACCCTGTGGTGTTCCTGTGTTGAGGATCAGTGGAGCAGATGTTCCCTATCTTCACCATCTGGGGTCTGTTGGTGAGGAAGTCACTGATCCAGGAGCAGAGCAAAGTGGATAATCCATGTTTTAGAGCTTCAGAGCCAACATGTCTGGGAGCACGGTGTTGAATGCTGAGCTGAAGTCCATGAAGAGCATCCTAACATGGTGTTGAGCTGCTGCAAATGGGTCAGAGCTGAGTGAAGTGCAAACAATACAGAGTCCTCTCTGGAGCGATTCTCCCTGTAGGCAAACTGCAGGCTGTCCAGCCCAGCAGGGATGGCATCGTTGAAGGACTTTAAGAGGATCCTCTGGAAGAACTTCATGATGGGGGTCAGAGCAACAGGACGTTAATCATTGAGGCAGGTGATGGTTGATGATGACTATGGACCTGCCTGCTTCTGAGCCTGAGACCCGTTGACTTGGTGGTTTCTATTTAGAAGCAGCTCTACACTCATCTTTTTAAAGTCACTGAATTTTAATAATACTAATTACTGTATCAGTGCGTCTTTTAGTAGTTTCATCTTGCTGTGAACCTCTTTGTATAACCTATAATATATACAAATTAATAATAAATAAAATGCCTACTGTAGTAACAACTTTGCATGAAAACTCCAGAACTTTTTATCTTGTTCATAGTTACTTTGACTCGCAAGGACTTTATTTTTTTCTGGACATTGGAGATCAAATTTGTGGCCACAATGTGTGCAGCTGTATGTAGTAGTAAAAGTAAATAAATAGGTTTTTTACATGGTTGTCAGAGCAAGTTTCTGATAGTAGCAAGTTAATTCTGCTGACCCCTAGTGGTAAGATTAAAATTTGTCCACTTTACTTTTTCTTTAGTAAACCATATATCTGTGTTAAATAAGTAAACATCTTTGGTAACAAGCTTTGCTGAAAGGTTCTGAACTATTTGCTGTAAAAATTCTGAATAATTCATTAAAAATCCTTTCAGATAAATCCAGAAAATCTCAGATCTAAAAATGTGGAGAGCAGGAGGTCAAAGATAAGATCCAGTTTGTTCAAAAGCACAGCTCACTACCTTGAACCAATAACTGGCTAAGATCAGTAGAGGTGAGTGGATCGATCCTAGGATAGATACTATCGATACCAACACAGTAGATCAGAGTGGTCATCTTCAGCAGCAGTTCATGTTAACTTTCAAAGATATTATATATCATATGTTACTGGAGCCCACAGAGAAAATGTAATTAAGACCTTGAAAGAACCCAGTACATATATCCTATTAAAAAGTGTTATTTAAGATAACATTAGCTAATCCTTTATTCGTCCCACAACGGGGAAATCTATAGGATTAAAGCAACAGGCAGGAGCACACAACACAGACAAAATTACATAAGGATTGAAAGATATAAGAGGTGGATTAGGAAGAAAAAAACACTGAACACAACATTATTATTATTATTATTTAATTGTAATAATAAAATAAAAACCACAAAACCCCGAAAGGTCAACAGTTTCATGATACATCAAGCTTAAATGTTAAAAGTATTGGTATCGGATCGATATCGGCGATACTGCCCTGTATTTA
>NW_023396923.1:0-132500 GCF_011125445.2 Fundulus heteroclitus
CACTGTCGCGGGCGGCAACCCTCGAAAACGCTGGTGGACACCAGCAGTGAGGGAAGCCGTCAAGCTGAAGGAGGAGTCCTACGGGGCTTTTTGGCCTGTGGGACTCCGGAAAGCAGCTGATGTGTACCGGCAGTCGAAGCGGGCAGGCGGCTCGGCTGGTCGCCGAGGCAAAAACTCGGGCGTGGGTGGGAAGAGTTCGGAGAGCCATGGAGAAAGACTTCCATACGGCTTCGAAGCGATTCTGGTCCACTATCCGGTGTCTCAGGAGGGGGGAGCAGTGCAGTACCAACACTGTTTATAATGGGGGTGGTGTGCTGCTGACCTCGACTCGGGACGTCGTGCTTCGGTGGGCGGAATACTTGGAAGATCTCCTTAATCCCACCAACACGTCTTCCATTGCGGAAGCAGAGCCTGAGGACTCTGGGTCGGGTTCTCCCATCTCTGGTGCTGAGGTTGTTAAAAAGCTCCTCGGTGGTAAGGCTCCGGGGGGGTGGATGAGATTCGCCCTGAGTACCTTAAGGCTCTGGATGTTGTGGGGCTGTGTGGTTAATGCGGCTCTGCAGCATTGCGTGGACATCGGGGGCAGTTCCCCTGGATTGGCAGACTGGGGTGGTGGTCCCCCTATTTAAAAAGGGGGATCGGAGGGTGTGTTCCAACTACAGAGGAATCACACTCTTAAGCCTCCCTGGTAAAGTCTATTCAGGGGTTCTGGAAAGGAGGGTCCGTCGGATAGTCAAATCTCGGATTCAGGAAGAGCAGTGTGGTTTTCGTCCTGGCCGTGGAACACTGGATCAGCTCTATACCCTCAGCAGGATTCTGGAGGGGGCATGGGAGTTTGCCCAACCAGTCTACATGTGCTTTGTGGATCTGGAGAAGGCATTTGACCGTGTCCCCCGAGGGATCCTGTGGGGGGTACTCCGGGAGTATGGAGTACCGGGCCCTTTAATAAGGGCTGTCAGGTCTCTGTACGACCGGTGTCAGAGTCTGGTCTCGTTTCTGGTGAGAGTTGGACTCCGCCAAGGTTGCCCTTTGTCACTGATTCTGTTCATAACTTTTATGGACAGAATTTCTAGGCGCAGCCAAGGTGTTGAGGGGATCCGTTTTGGTGGCCTTAGGATTGTGTCTCTATTTGCGGATGACGTGGTCCTATCGGCTTCATCAGGGCGTGATCTACAGCTCTCACTGGAGCGGTTCCCAGCCGAGTGCGAAGCGGCCGGGATGAAAAACAGTGCCTCCAAATCCGAGACCATGGTCTTGAACCGGAAAAGGGTAGAGTGCCTCCTCTGGGTTAGGGAGGATGTGCTACCCCTAGTGGAGGAGTTCAGGTGTCTTGGGGTCTTGTTCAGGAATGAGGGGGAGATGGAGCGGGAGATCGACAGGCGGATTGGTGCAGCGTCTGCTGTGAAGCGGGCGCTGTACCGATCCGTTGTGGTGAAGAGAGAGCTGAGCCAAAAGGCCAAGCTCTCGATTTACCGGTCGATCTACGTTCCTACCCTCATCTATGGTCACGAGCTTTGGGTCGTGACCGAAAGAACGAGATCCCGGATACAAGCGGCTGAAATGAGTTTTCTCCATAGGTGTCTGGGCTCTCCCTTAGAGATAGGGTGAGGAGCTCAGTCATCCGGGGAGGACTCAGAGTAGAGCCGCTGCTCCTCCATGTCGAGAGGAGCCAGTTGAGGTGGCTCGGGCATCTGGTCAGGATGCCTCCTGGACGCCTCCCTGGTGAGGTGTTCCGGGCACGTCCCACCGGGGAGGAGGCCAGGGGAAGACCCAGGACACGCTGGAGGGACTATGTCTCTCTGCTGGGAACGCCTTGGGATTCCTCCTGAGGAGCTGGCCCAAGTGGCTGGAGAGAGGGACGTCTGGGCCTCCCTACTGAAGCTGCTACCCCGCGACCTGACCCCGGATAAGCGGAAGAAGACGGACGGACGGAGACTTTAATAGTGCAGCTTGTCATGTGGAGTTTGGTAGATCTTTAAAGTTGTTTTTTTTTCCTCTATTTTTCAGGTTGGTAAAAAGGCATGAGACGCACCTCTCTGTGCTTGCATTAAGTAATATGGAGGTTTCCACCACGCTCGCCAAATGCCTTTATGAACTCAAGCGTTCGCTTCAGGCTTAACGCCAAATGGACAACCCGTACCATCCCCGGTCCCGCTCCCGAGAAGAGGAGCGAGGCGCGGTGGGTGAGCTGTAGCTGGTCCATGGGGGGGGGGGGGAAGCAAAGGAGAGGAACCAGGACAAAGTTCTGCTGCTTCCACCTCCACCCCTAAAACTCTGCGTGACCCCTCACCTACTTCCTCGCCAACCTGTGTTCAACCGCCCCACTCTCTACCATCACACACAGGGATAGAGAAGGGAGGAAGAAGAGGGAGAGAAAAAGAACCTGCCTTTGGGGATCTTCCACCAGCTGCCCACCAGGGGGAGCGCTTTGAGACTGCTTCCCCGAGGGACTCCACTGTTCAAACCCCAAACATGAGCACATTTTTGTTTGAGTGTAATAGTTTTTCTTCTTTTTTTATGTTGTTTTGTGATCCTTTAAACAGGAGTGTGCTTGAGCTGTGGGTGGGTGGGGCCATGAAGAGGCAGGGCTGCTGAAGGTATCTCACAGGATTGGGTTGGAAGGAGGACTCAGCCGGCGACTGGAGCAAAGAAATTTTTCTTTAGAAACTCAGTAGCTTGGTTTTCTTACTTGAGTCAATATATTTTCACTTATTATTATCGAAATGAATACCATTACAATTAATAAAAAAAGAATCTTGTAAATACTTTGTGAATATATATAAAGATCCTTTGATGCCGAAGCAGCCACTGGAGAACATGCTCTGTGGGGTAATAGAAACATTACTTTGACAGGATTTACTAAAGTAGTATGTTTGTTTTTATTTTGCTTTTTTTTATGATCCTTGGTCACTTGTATCTAATGTGATTCTATACTCAGCAGTGGATGAATGTACTTAAACTTGTAAATAATTCTGCAAAGGTACTGATGCTGTAAAGCTTTGGGATGGGGGGAAAAAACAGTTTTTTGTGGAACTGTGACATTTTTTGTATTATAATACCTTGTAGAACTCATTTTGCTGGCTGAAAGAGTATGGAATAATATATCTCATGTCATTTTGTAGAAGAAAAAAAATATTGAAGGTATTCTCTTTCCCTTCCTTCGACTCCCACCTCCCATGCCCCTCCCCTCAACACGTGCACACACAAGGAACATATAATCCACTGTAAAGCGTTTTTGTCATCGTACGGGCACGATGCGCGTACCAAAAATTGTTTTGTATTGTAAATTGGTTTAAATACATGGAGTTGTATACAGGTTTTCTCCTGTGTTCTTTGCTTTACGTGCAGGTATTGATATTTTCTTCACTACTTTTTTCTATCTTAATATAGTGTGGAGTTTTATTGTACTATTTTTTCATTCTTACTACCATGCCACATCCGGCTCACGTCCTCAGACCTTGCCTCTCTCTACCGTGTGTGTGTACATTTGACTGCCTGTCGTATTAGCATCTGACCCGGGGGCAACCCAACCTCTTCATTTCTGCGGTGTCTGGTCATTTCTGCTTGTCAGTAGGATGTGTGACTATACATAGACCTAACAGTCTGTTAGAGATTGGCTTTATTTACTTTGGTGACTGTTTATAGTTTTTAAATAAAACACTGAACATTTTGCCTGGGCTTTACTTTGTTTTCCTGCTTTCTTTTGTTTGTTGGTCATGAGTTTTTTCCACTCAAGTTCCAAGTCAAACACATGCAATGTATTGAAAAATTCATTCATGCAGGAGGGGGGGAAAGCTTTGTAAAGCAGCCATGGCCCCAATGTGGAAAAGTAAATGTCCCCTAATCCTTATCACCGTTTCTGCCAGAGCAACAACTGACATCGTACGTGTCTGGTAACTAGCAAGGAACCTCTGTTCTCTGGAGGGATTTCAAGCTCATTCCTGTTTTACAGAAATGTTTTTTACCTTCAGCCGCATGATGTTTTTGAGCATGAACAGCCTTTAAGGTTATGCTACAACATTTCAGTCAGATTTAAGGTCTTGGTCAAAACAAGTACTTTTGGGCTTGAAAGTCATGAATGCCATTTGTATCCATGTAACTCTTTGTCCAGTCTCCTCCTCATTGTTAGATCATGAACCCTGACCTTAACCCAGCCCTGTTAGACCAGCGTAGCTTTAGATGTTCGGGTTCTTTGGTCACCCACCTGAATGCATCAGGGATGCTCTCTTGGAGTAAGTTTGGATGTTTTCTCCCTTTTGTAAATAACAGCTCTGACCGGTTCACTGCAGTTTGAAACAATGTTTCTGTAACTCGATCCAGACTGAAAGATGGTCAGTGTCTTTCTTCAATCTGTTCTTGGATTCTTTAATCAGGTTATGATGCATTGCTTTAAAATATATATAATAGATACTTTTTCTTGCTTCAAGCAACTCTGACAGTAATCAGGTCTGTGTGTGGCTAGTAAAACAAGCTAGTAAGAGACGGCCACTTTTACATATTTGGGGTACTTTCATTTTCCACAATAAATTGGAGGCAGCTTTTTTTTGTTTTTTTTTATAAGACCATCTTTCCTGACAGTGTTTTTTCAACTTTAGCTAGAACCGCTGTTTTATCAGTTCATCTACTAAACTTATCACTCTGCTTTTAAAGTGTTATTCTTTTAGTACACCTACACCTACATAGTCAAAGAGTCTCACTCTAATTAGTAAGTAGATGAAGCTGTGTCATTGTATTACAATTTTAAATTATGTACATTTGCTTTAGGGGGGTATTTTTACAAAATCATCAGTGACCTCAGCTATTAGTACCTTTGCTTGTTCATCTCTCTTTGCTAAACAGACAGCACTTGGTCTTCTATAACATTTCAAGGTTATACAAGGGGGTGCCGAGGCCATACAGGATTAGGGGTCTTGAACATTATGGGTATTTAATTAGCATTTTTAGAATCTTTCATTATTTTACTATTAAAGATTGTTTCTTCTGTTTGCTGTTTATTTTTAGTGATAGATTAGCTCTTTATTGCCAGGATACTATTGCAGTACATCGGGGGAAAAGCCCAGCAATAGTTGGCTGCATTAAAAGGGTGATGAAAGTGAATATAGGGACTGTGGTGGGCAACTTTTATCACTTGGAGTGAGCTGAACCATCTACAGCTCAACGTGACAAAGACTAAGGAGCTAATAGTGGATCTGAGGAGGACAAAAACACCTGTGACCCCTGTTTCCATCCAGGGGGTCCCTGTAGACAATGTGGAGGAGTATAAGTACCTGGGAGTGTACTTTAACAATAAGCTGGGCTGGACTAGAAACACGAGGTGGTCTACAAAAAGAGCCAAAGCTGACTCTTTTTTTCTGAGGAGGCTGAGGTCCTTTAACATCTGTAGCACAATGCTGAAGTAGTGGGCTGAGGGTCGCTGACAACAGACTGAACAATTCAATTCAATTCAATTTTATTTATATAGCGCCAAATCATGAAACAGTCATCTCAAGGCACTCTTACAAAGTCAAGTTCAATCATATTATACAGATTGGGTCAGATTATACAGATTGGTCAAAAATGTCCTATATAAGGAAACCAGTTGGTTGCATCAAAGTCCCGACAAGCAGCATTCACTCCAGGGGAACCGTAGAGCCACAGGAAGAGTCGTTTGCATTGTACATGGCTTTGCTGGCAATCCCTCATACTGAGCAAGCATGAAGCGACAGTGGGAAAAAAACTCCCCATTAACGGGAAGGAAAACCCTCCGGCAGAACCAGGCTCAGTATGAACGGTCATCTGGCTCGACCGACTGGGGGTTACAGAAGACAAAGCAGAGACGAGACACAAAAGAGAGACAAAAAAGCACAGAAGCACACATTGGATCTAGTAATCTGTTCTACATTAAATGGTAATAGCGGGTGAGCCGTCTTCTCTGGATGATGTCACAGTTAACAGAACGCCAGACCAGGTGTACCTACTATGAAGAGAAAAGAGAGAGAACAGAAAGTTAAAGCAGAAATGACAACACATAATGCATAATTGAAGAACAGGTAGAACTCATAGAGTGAGAAAATTAGATCCTGATATACTCCAGTAGCCTAAGCCTATAGCAGTAAAACTATAAAGGTAGCTGAGAGTAACATGAGCCACTAGTTATAATTTTTGTCAAAAAGAAAAGTTTTAAGCCTAGTCTTAAACAAACTGATCTGGAGGGCCGGTGATGTTGTGGGGGAGGAACTGGACACTCTGACGACCGTGGCAGAGAGGAGGATGCTGTCCAGGCTTCAGTCCATCTTAGACAATGTCTCACACCCTCTCCATGACACACTGGCCCAGCAGAGGAGCTCCTTCAGCAGAAGACTCTTCTCACCCAGATGCACCACTGAGCGCCACAGGAAATCATTCCTGCCTGTGGTCATCAATCTTTACAACGCCTCCCTCAGTGATTCAGGACACCCCCCCCCCCCCCCCCCCCCCCCTCTGTAATTGACATTTATTAATTCTTTGCACTATTCTTTCACAAGTCACTATCACTTTACTTGGATTTATAGTTATACATATGTGTATATATATACGTGTGTGTGTGTGTGTGTATATATATAAATATATATATATATTGACTTATATATGTATATATTTATATTGCTTTGTGTGGAATGTTGTAATATATATATAAATGTTGTATATCTGGAGCGTGTAACAAAAGTAATTTCCCTCTGGGATTATTAAAGTATGTCTGATTCTGATTTACAGTTGTTTTCCTTCAGATTTGAAATGGCTGTGTAAAACTTCACCTCTGTATTTTACACAACATGTTTTATTACCATATTATTTTATTACCATCAAGACACCCACAGCAAAAACTCAAATGGTAATTTGTGGTTGGAAATAACTAATATATCATCAGCATAAAAGAAAACTTTCTTTTGATTTCAGATTGACTTCTCTGAATGTTTTTCTGCGCTCGGATGGAAGGATATTTTTCAGCACTTAAATAATCACTCCTCGACTAAGAAAAGTTTGGGTTTTTGATTATTTGAACAAATCAAGGCAACAGGGGAAGTACTTGACCCATGAAATAAAATTTAAAGCTAAAACATATCTCTCCAACCCAGCAGACGGATCTATTCCAAGCAGTTAAATATCGTGGAGAAAAAGAACACATTGTGGGGTGGTATCAGAGCGGGGGCTGCAGAACGTTGAAAAGGCAGTCAATGTTGAATTATCGAAGACCATTTTATAAGGTTGGACAGAAAGATATAATTATTTGCAATTTTTTTTCTATGACCATGGTACAACCTCTCTTTTCTTAATGCAATTCTGTACTCATTTCGTTTTACAAATTGTAGAGGAAAAATTGATTAGATTAAAAGAAAATGATAGGAATTGCCCCAGGTGGTCATATGTTTGATAGCTGTCGCTCCATGCTTGCTGAGTATGAGGGATTGCTGCTAAGCCATGGACAATGCAGACGACTCTCCCTGTAGCTTCCCCAGGAGTGAATGCTGCTTGTCGGGACTTTGAAGCAATCAACCGGTTCCCTTATATAGGAAATTTTTGACCAATCTGTATAATATCATTGAATTTGACTTTGTAAAGTGCCTTGAGATGACATGTTTCATGAATTGGCGCTATATAAATAAAATTGAATTGAATTCAATAGATTCTTTTGAAATTTAAAATTAGACATGCACCAATCAAACGGACAGAAATTGGAATTAGCCAACTTTTCCCACTCTGTTTGGCAGTCAAACACTGAAACCTGTATTTTAGTTTTCCTATTAAAAATGCATCCAAACTAAAAACGCCTGAATTTTTCGGTCCATAAACCGTAAGAAAAACCCATGTACTTCAATGCACTTTTGTATTTTAAGACATATCAGAAAACACTAATCTTTTAACTCCTTAAGATTCTGATTAAGAAAAAAAATTATCTTCCTTGTTACAGTCCTTTGAAACCAAAATCAGACTTGTCAATATCAGACTGGGCAGGCCAGGTCAGGCCAGAGATCAAAGACAACTAGAAATAATTTTAAACCAGGAAAAGCAGAAATATGTACAGTAACTTTTTCATGTCTTCTGTACCTGATAAATCAGAATAAACAACATGTGACAAATAAATCTTAAAGTTAGATGTAATTTGGGCTTTGTGACGAAATAATGGTATGTAAATTAGTTATACTAGTATTAATTAGCAATATATGTAGTTCTGGTAGAGCTGTAGTAATTAGAAATTCTGCTTGTGTATTTCAACCTGGTGCACTGAATTAAGTTATTTTTTCTTTTCTTTTTTTTTTCTTTCTTTTTTCCCCCCAGTGTCCTGTCTAGCAATGTGGCAATAAGAATTGATGTCCTAATGCCAAATAGAGCTCGACAGATTTTGCTTTCACAAGTGGAGCAAACAGCTTTCGCCATAGTGCTCCACTTGATTTGTGCATGTAAATAGCTTTATTGTGATTCCTGCGGGGAGAATTTCAAATTATATGGACACTACAACAGGAAAGTAGGAGAGTAAAGAAAGAACAAGAAGAGAAAAAAAAGAAAGAGAAGAGGTGAAAGAAAGAAGAGATGAAAGGGAGAGAATGATAAAACGTCCTCTGTCTGCTCCATCACCTGGAAAGAGATGCAAAAAGAACAGCACAACCAACAGAAAGCAACATATACAATCGAGTAACACCTTGATGCCATTGCTAAATCATATGTATATTTATTTAAACTGACATGTGTAAAGTGATACCTGAAAAAAGAAAGTGAAAGAAAATAAATAAATAAATAAATTATAGGCTTTCTGTATATAAGTGAACATTTAATACCTGGGACCCAGCACCTGTGGGAGTTTGTGAGAGTGCACTAGTTTAGGTGAAAATTATCCAGAAGGAAATAGCTCGATAGTGGTTGTGGAGAACCAAAGACCCGCCTTCCCCGAGCACAGAGGCAGGGGTCAGAGGACCCATAACCCCGGACTCCCAAAGGGGTCCCCAAAGCAGTGCGCCCAAGAGGGGCCATCACAGGAAATGCTCTGGCCCCCAGGGCCCATGTTAAGTTATGTTAAGTTATTTAGATGAATTAAATAATGGACAAATATTGATTAACAATTAACTAATAACAAAATTACATACACTATCCTCTTATTGCGGATAAGGAAACAGAAGCCATTAGAGCTGTTCAGCAAAGTAATCCTGCTGTATGCAACTGTATTTGAAAAACTACAGATAAAGAATAAGCTGTTGCTCAAAATATATGCCGTGTTTCAGTGTCAAAGACATGTTATATAATCTACATAGCTGAGAGTGAAAAATGTGTTTTGCTCCTTATGTTGCTAATTTGCATAATATCTAAATTTTGACAAAACTGCAATATTTAGATTAACAATCACTAATTTATTAAACATCTGAATGATAGCTAAAAACACAAATACTCAATATCTTCTTTACTGCAATTGGCTATAAATTCAGGTATTTTTTTTAATCTGCATAGCAAATCAGCTGCAGATCATTCATCTGCCAACGACAGGGATAGCCTTGCTAATGCCTTTAATGGATAAGGGTCACAGATAAATAAATTAATGATAATATAATTATTTTAATTATGAAATAATTTAATAAAATAGTTCCTACGAATGTTAGATTACAGCTATTACACTTAATACACAGTTTATACATTTTTTACTGAATCATTTTCACGCTTAACCTATTCAAATGAGAATGCTATTCTGCATTCTCACTTATTGTTTTCCTGTTTTTTCTTTATTATTATTATTCCGTACATTTTTTGACGCCTAACTCATTCCGCATTTTTCAACCGATTTCAACCATTCTGCTATCAAAAACGTTCAGCTCCTTCAGGACATTACTGCTATGACTTTTGGTAATTATAACTTTTATAATATTTAAAATATTCAACTTTTTGTGAGTTTTTGCTCTCATTGAAATTGAATGGAGAATCCTTCAAATTCTTAAGCTTTTTGACAGCTTACTGCTTCAGCCAACTTTCAGCTAGAAATGCCATTAAACTTTTAAATGTAGTGATATCTTTTGGCTATTATGGTATATTTCAGCTTTTTCATATCTTTCACCATTTTCATATAGTACCTCCTTAAAATAATTGTGCATTTTCATGAAATTCAGAAAAATGAATTCGTTGCTATGGTTGCTAGGGAGTTCATTTAGAGTGGCCACTCTGGTGTTTGCAATACATTTTCCTTCTCTGAACAACTTCTTCTCACTCGCTCAATTTTCACTCTATGCACATAAATTATACATCAAAACGTAGAAATTTTTGTCTGAATTCAGAAAATGTAACCATCATTGGTGTGGGATTTATAGATTTTTCGCAAATCACCCCAGAGCGGCAAAAACTCCAAACGCTCTCCATTGATTTTCTATGGAGGGGCGGTGAAAAATCCACACCTGACATTCCCAAGCGACACATGTTTTTTGCATTTATAAGCTACTCCTAAACCGTTTGATGTACAGGCATGAGACTTTCACACATTCATGTCCAGACCCTTCTGGTGCTCACAAAAAAGGAATTCTGTCGATAAACTGTTACGGTTTTGCCGCAGGAACAATTTGTTTCTGGAAGTAGCGTTTTTGGAAAAAATGCTGAAACAGGAATCAGACTTCCATCCCCCCCCCCAAATAGACCCTTTTCACATGACGTCACTCAACTTCCGTTTTGAAGCGGAGCAGGGTATCTTTACTTCCGGCTACATGCTTTTTACATAGAAATTCGGGAGTGAAGAGGTGTTTCACTGATAATCAGCGCGATTTCATAAGGTAAGACTGAGACCACAATGTGTCGCATTGACTATCTTTATTTTCCTTTGTATTTGTAGGGATCATTGCTGTTATATAGATGCTTTGATCGGGACAGTAACATGTAGATCAAAGCTAACATGCAGCAGCTTGTTAGCTTACCTTACCAAACTTTTACCTATCAGTAATCAGCGTGATTTCATCAGGTAAGACTAAAAGCACAAAAATAACGTGTCTTATTGACTATCTTATTTTCCTTAGCATTTATAGCGATCATTGCTGTTATATAGATGCTTTGATTGGGACAGTAACATGAAGATCAAAGCTGACATGCAGCATTAATATGATGTAAGATGTTATAAAATGCATTACTGTAGCTTTGCCATTATAAAATAAATCTTGTTCATGAGTGAAAAAGAGACATTATCTGCTACATTGTTTCCCCTTACTTGATTATGGTGAGGTGTTATATATAATTGCAGTCACTGAATTAAAAGATCTTATTCCATTTGAATTTTTTTTGTTCATTCCTAAAAAAAATTACCGTGAGTCTATGGACAGTACTTCTGTTTCTGAATTTTCCTGTGTATTATAATGAATTTTCTTCATAATATTATTTGCACTTATATTAATGCACTTTTTTTTAAGTTTTTGTGCAAAATACTGTATATTTTAAGTAGAAGCCTGAAAATTGTTTTATTATACTGTATTAGTAATGACATGTGCTGCTGACCTCTTAGTCAGATCAACCTTTAAAAAAGAGATCTTAATCTCAATGGGAGGTTTATCTGGTTAAATAAAGGTTTTAAAAAGTATTATAATTAATCTATTTTTTTCTCCCCTTGTGTCCATCTCTCAGCAGCATTCATATCCACCAAGCATGGCACAATCACAGAGAAACCGCTACTGCAGTGTCCCAACAGTGTTCGAACAACAAAAAAACAACTTTCCCATATCTCAGTTTTCACAACTTCCCGGCTGATGCTGAGACTGGAGCCCGTTGGGTGACCGGCAATAAGAGACGAGGGGCCAAATTTTAAAATCCTTCGCATGCAGCACTACGCTGCAAGGTACAGCACTTCTCTCCGAGGAGACCTATGTTTCTGCAAGTGGTCTTTAACAATTAAACTCCAGCTTTCTTTCTTAAGATAAGTTGAGTATAAGTTTATTAGCTATTCCAATGATAATTTTCAGTGGCTCACTATGTAATTTTTATTAGAGCTGTCAAAATCAATTTATAATGAAAGGAAATTAATCTGAGAAATTAATTAATTTCTGCACATACAAATGTTTTTTTCAAAAATAACTCACCTGTACACTGTGACGCACTCTGTCTCTTCTCCTGCATTGTTTACATTTTCAATTGTTTACTGTTAAATCACTTCTGCACTTATCCTGTAATTTACTGTAATTCTCAAGCTGTATGCAAACGGAATTCGTTCTGGTACGCACTCTGTGCATACATAATGACAATAAGTTGTCTAAGTCTAATTTGTCTATGGATGAACCCAGAACCACACACACGGGACTTAAAATGAAAGTCTTTATTGAAGGTTTGATGGGATGGAGGGTGATGTAACCAGCGAGGGAGAACTGCACGGGAACAGGGTAATGATGTTGGCAGGAGCTGACGGCCCGGAGAGAGACTTCTTGGAACCAGGAACAGGCAGCAGGGTCCACAGCTCGGAAAAGAATTGACAGTTCAGAACCCACCAGAGCTCTGCAGCAGGCTCTTCTGTAAGGCAGAGGGGGAACCGGAGCAAGGCAGCACGATAAACAGGACAGGTAAAATGGACAGAGCTGCTATGAAGTATCTATGTAATAAATAACTAAAATATATGAAGTGTGATGTCTGAAGTTTTTTAAAATCCATGTTTTTTTGGTCAGTTCCTGAAAAATAACAGTATATAGGACCACAAGGGTGTTTGCCCCGACAGCAGCATAATCCATAAATACTATAATTAACTGATTATTAGTGTGCATGCAGTGTGCAAGCAACATTGACAGCGTCTTTCTCAGTCTTTGATGTCCTAAACTATCACAGTTTTTAACAGGAATGGCAGAAATTATTTTATTAATTGGGGCTCCAAATCTACTGACGAGACTGAGAAACACACTGAACCCACCGAGGAATTTTGAGGGATACTGCAAAGTCTGCAACTTTAGTAAAATACTACACAAAAAAAAAAAAAAAAAAAAACGGGGAGGGAATGAGGCTCCTCATTTTTATTCATAGAGCTGTGACCAAGTGGCCAACAGCATTGACACTGTTCCAAAACAAAGTATGAAAAGGCTCAACATTATACCTCAACTATATCCTTGGTGTGACTCCTTGGCTAAAAGCTGTGAAACAGATAAGCTGATATAGCAATAAAGCTAGCGTAGCAATAAAATGGAGAATAGAAAACTAATAAATGACAAAAGTCCTGTTGATAGCATAGCTACCATTATCCTAGCATCTATGCTAACAACAGAGCTAAGAAGACAAAGCTCTTACCTTCATAATCGAAAAGGTATTGTTTCCACAAAGAACTTGTCATCTTGTCAAGTCTGGAGGCTGGTGTGGCCGAAAGCTTTTGTACCAGTTTGTGCACGTCTCCCAAACGAAAATTTGGGTAGATTGGTGAGGGGACTGTGTGAATTCCCTATGTAAAAACACTGCTCGCGGAGAAAGCGGAAGTAAAGATACCCTGCTTCACCGCAGAACGGAAGTTGCATGACGTCACTGTGAAAAGGGTCTATGAGGCCCTTTTCTACATCGTCACTACTCCTAAACCGTTTGATGTACAGGCATGACACTTTCACACAATCACGATCCGACTCTTCTGGAACTCACAAAAAATTATTTTCTTGATAACTGATACGGTTTTGCCACAGGCACAGTTTGTTCGGGAGTAGCGAATGTGCAAAATCCTGAAAACGCTTTGGACCTGTGTCCTTCCACATGATACACTTTTTACATCGTCGCCATGCCTACACCGATTTTTGTACAAACATAAAAATAAGCACCATATTCCTCAAAAGCCTGCTGATACTCACGGTGAAAGAATTATTTTGATATCTCCTATACTTTTTCAGCTAGAGCGATTTGTTCGGGACCCTTTTTAGAGGATTTTTGCATTTCCATAAAAAAACCTTAATATCATGATTTTTTGCGCCTTTATTAAAATATTTTCAGCAAAAAACGATAGCTTGTCTTGTTCTCCTATCCGTTACGAAATAAATGCAGAAAAAATTACGTCTCTAGCCCTAATGGTTAACGAAATATCCAGAGTTGTTCGAGGCAAAGTGATGCCATTTTATTCCAATTAGAGCTCTTCTGACCCAAAGTGTTGCATGCAGAAGACTTGACACCAGCAGGTGCGAGTGAGTTTCCATGACAACAGAACTCTGCTGGCCAGAGGTTACTACAGGTCAGGGTCATGCTCCCTTTGCTTAAAATGGCACCTTTTGTCGCCCACTGCAGGGGCTGTGATGAACGTAGGAATCTGAAATTCGCAAAGTCACTTCCTCTTAATATTTTTAAATTTTCCAGTGAATATCAGGCATGTGTCATTTTTCTGTCACTTATTGGATTTCACATAATTTTTCTATCGGGCCTTGGACTGCAACAGGACCTGGCAGGATGCCCAGACCCACCAGGCCTATACAGCACCACCCACCTGGTTATGCTAACTTTTATACTTAAAATATTTGTACTTTTTGTGCGTTTTTTGCTCCCATTAAAATGAATGCAAATTCCTTCAAATTCTTCACATTTTTCACATTCCTTCAAATTCTCCTAATTGTTCAAATGGTTTAAATTCTTTAATTTTTTTCAAATACTTCAAGTTCCATCAAATTCTTATGATACCATTGATACTACTACTACTACTACTACTACTACTACTGCTGCTGATACCGATACTACTACTACTATTGATACTACAACTACTACTACTGATACTACAACTACTACTACTAATACTAGCTTTCAAATATCCTTCAACTATCTTCAACTAGTTCAGTTTTTTCACAACATTCTTCTAATCCTTCAGCTGTTTTTCATTACTACTGATAGTACTACTGATACTACTACTACTACTACTGATACTAATACTACTACCTATACTGCTACTACTACTAATACTGCTACTAATACTGATACTACTACTACTACTACTAATGATACTACCACTGTGGCGACTGTGGCTTGATGGGTTGAGTAGTTGTCTGGCAATCGGAAGGTTTTGGATTTGTTTCCAGCTTCCCCTTGCCACACGTCGATGTGCCCCTGGGCAAGGCACTTAACTCCAAATTGCCTACCGAGCTGCGTCTGGGTGTATAAATGTGTGTGTGTCAGTGATAGAGACTGGGTGAATGTGGCTATAGTGTACAGCGCTTTGGGTGGTCCGCATGACTGGAAAAGCGCTATATAAGTTCAGTCCATTTACCACTACTACTGATACAACTAGTACTACTAATACTAACTTTCAACTAGTTCAGTTTTTTTCATAACATTCTTCTAATCCTTCAGCTGTTTTTCATGTTAAAATTGGTTATTTTATTTCAATTCAGCTAGTTTTTTTTTTTCCTCTTCTTCAAAGATCGTATGCATCTTTTCCTCAATCAATCAATGCTGTTTCGCAGGAACAGCTTTTTCTAGTTCTTTATGTATTTAAAATACTAAAACAGCTTGGATTCCTGTGGTGCGTAAACGAAACCTAATTGAATATATTGACATTGCGGTGTAATGTTCCGCGCTTCCAACAGGGGGTGCCAGAGGTGCAACTTTGCAGCTAGACTGCAAGACATGTGGCAGAGACTTTCTGAAATCTATGCTTCGTTTTTAGCACAGACTACTTCTCAATTATATTAATTCGGCCGGACAACAGCGCAAGGCCTTAGAAGCTAAAAGCACTTGATTGAGCAGAATTTAGCCTCAACTCCGTTCAAAGGTGAGTAACGCTAATTTACATTAGCTAACCGGAGCTAGCTGCTTGGAAGCTACAGGCGACGTAAGCAGGTGGTGTTATTCAAAGCCGCTAGCTTTGAGCTAAATTCGCCTAGCTAGCTAGCTAGCTAGCTGGGTTCTGACCTTCATTGCAGTCGTTGTGACTAATCATAAACCGTATCTAGACGCTCTGTTTGGAGCACTAATAACAGGGAGGTAGCTGTCAGAAGGCTCTGGTTGTAGCTAGCTACAATTGCCCTGCTGTCCAATAACAATCATGTTGTTACCGTCGCGTCGGCACAAGTTGGTGCTAATTCACTGTCGCCAGTCTGGAGGCCTTGCTCGCCAAAACAGCTTTTTAAAATATAAATAACGATGGTTTCTCTCATTTCTCTCTCCATATATAAGATCCCGTTTAATACAATTAGATTCGGATGAATATTTGAAATCGATTGATGTAAATGGACCCTGATTAACAAAGTTGGGTTGACAGTTGGAAAAACAAAGCTCAGCAGTGGTGCTGCGTGTTGACATGATCTCTGCTGAGTGGTTAGAAATGTCTTTAGGCCAGAGCATCAGACTGACTCGCTAGTCTCGGTGACATTTGAATGTTTCACTCAGATAGATTTTTATGTATTCAACTATTTGGAAAGTTTCTGCTTCAATACCCAGAAACGCAATATGCAAGACAAAGGGGTTTTGCTCGCTCTGTTGGCCATACAGAGGCTACAGATTGGCTTGTTTACCATGATTCAAACTTGGTTAAGTTTGATTTTCTTCATAGGAAAGACTGAACGCAGCAAAGCGGCAGAGACCTGACTCCATAGAGTCTAAGCAGGTTGTTACCTGCATTGGTTTTTGGGTTTCAGCAGGAAGTGAGTTACAGAATTAAACCTTCGTCTTGTTTCACATTCAGTTTGATTGAGCGGTTTCATTTCATGCTTCAAATTTTGATCCAACTCCACGTTTACATCCACGAAAACCCCAAATCAGATAATTTACCACACTAAGGGATCCACTGCAACCTGCCCATGTCAACATGATTGAGAAATTGGAAATCTTCCGCAACTGCAAAATGACAACGTCAGCGATTTATTAACCTCGTTTTTTTTCTGTATTATTAATAATAATAATAATAATAATAAAAATAATAAGAATAAATAAATAATGAAACTGATGAGAAATATCACATATTTTAGTTTTCCTTCGCTGATGGACCTTATTTTGAAGATCTTAAGCAACATAGTGCTTTGATTTCTAGAATGTTTGAAATCATTAAATTAATTTTAATATTAGACAAAGAAATACCAGAGTAACTGCAAAATCTGACTTTTGAATGATCATGTTATTTGTTGAGGGAAAAAAAAGCTATCCAACCCAGTCTGATCCTTTGTGAAAGAGTAATCATCCCCTAAACCCAAGAGCTGCTGTGCTACTCCTGGTGGGAGCAATGGGTCACTGTCGTGGAGGACCCTCTCTTCAAAGGCCTTTGAGGATGAATAATTATGTTTTTCATGCCACAGGACCGCAGTCCGATTTAAGCTTGGACTTTGATTAGACCTGCATGTTTATATGAAGTAAAGGTTATGAACTTGTGGCCGGAGATTCTCCTTCAGGATTTTCTGAAAGGCAATAGAATTCATCCATCCATCGCTTATGTTAAATGATCCTAGTCTTGAAGCAGCAAAACTGCTCCCAAAACCATCACATTACCACCCCCATGCTTGATTGTTAGTATGGTTTTCTTTTTGTTTGTTTTAAGCAGTTACCTTAAAACAAACAGTGGCTCTGTAGTAAGTTTGCCTCAACTCAGAAAAGTGATCAAACACAATTTGTAATAAATGTTTTTTATTACAAACATAATAAAAATGTTTGTAATAAAAAAACATATTTTTAGGGTTAGGGTTCTTTTTTATTAGAAAAAATAATTATTTTTTCTAATAATAAAAATATTTTTTCTATAATTTTTTTCTAATATTTCAGAAAAAAATAACAATTTACAGTTTGACATCATTTTCCTATTGTCTTAATTGAGGTGAAACGTATATCAAGGCAATCCCGCTCCCATTTAGGAAAACATAAGTAAAAAGTGTTAATAAACGGCCAACCAGTGGACTAGACAACACACGGTGTCCCTGTCCTGTGTGGAAGGATGTGCCGTGGATTCAGCCGTGCAGTTAATTGGAAAACGTTTTTTTCCTACAGCATAAAAACAGATCTGGTTCTTGCAGATCTATTCTGCACTGGCTGTGTGCATTTTCTGTGTTGTGGAATTTTGAATTTTGCATGGAATTTTCTTTAAAGGAGTGATAAGTAATACTGACACTTAGTGGTTAAAATCAGTACAACACCTTTCACTCACAACGATCTAAGGCTACGTTGACACTGCAGGGAATGCGACCAAAAGCCGATCTTTTTGCACCCATGCGGCCAAAGGTCGTCGTGTTCATGGTGTTAGTCCCAATTCTGATCTTTTCAAAACCCCCCCCCCCAGAAAAAAAAAAATCATGATTTGTGCCACTTCCATATGTGATACTAATTTGGATACGTATCGGATATTTTTTGAAGCGTCCGCAGTCTGAACGCTCATGTCGCATTTTCTCCGTCTTTCATGTCACTCTCCTGCCTCTCACTACACATCATCACAGCAGCAGCAGCAGCTCTTAGCGCTCCGTAAAAGAGCATCCTTAATTGGGCGATAAATCGATTTAAATGTTTCATTCAAATTTACAATTCTTTAAGATTTATTTTGTGGAAAATCAGGATTTTATTTTACAAATGCTCTCACTGGGGTTCCATGAAGAGAATAGCATGCAATGCTGACTATTTTTGTGAAAATATATTGTCAAAATAGGGTTGGACGATAATTCAATAACAATATATATCGATCGATAGACGTGCGGTGCGATAGGAAAAAAACGGGTCGATAAAAGTCCGATAGATAGTTTTCCTTCCTTCCTTTCAGCCTATCATATTAGTTGATGCTACAGTCACTACTTCCTCTCGACCAATCGTAATCGCGGACTCAGGCACGTCGTCACAAAGCGCCGCCCTCTCAAACCACAACACAGAGTACGTGAATATGTCGCAGCAAGGAGCGACGGAGGAAACGGTCCCAAAACAGGGTTTTACTAGTTCGCCAGTCTGACAGAAATAAACCAGTGATTTGTAAAACTTGCAAGGAACCGGTAAAAACAAAGTCTGGTAACGCAACCAACTTGTTTCATCACGTAAGCTGCTCACACCCGCAGCAGCGCGAGCTGTGTCAGCCCTGACGCCGCTCCGCGTCTTCGTAGGAATCTCCTGGAAGTTCTTCCAAAACAAAGCAGGTATAGCAGCTAAACTGGGCTCCCTTCTTTGTGATAAAATGGTATTGGTATATTTATTTTGGTCATTTTACTGGTCACTTTAGTTTATTCTTAGTCAGTATTTAATAACATAACTCAGGTTTGGTAAGTTATTTTTCTTTAAAAAAATTCTGTTATGGTTAAAAAAGTTGGTTAAATAAAGATTTAATTGGAATTCTGTGTTTGTGTTCTTTATTAAAATTAAATCATTTAGCAATATCATAAAATGTCCAGGAAGAGCTGCACATAGAATATGGTTTTAAATATTTTCAATAATTATCGATATCGATCAATATTTTTTTATTTTTTTTATCGATAAGCTTTTTTTTCTATATTGTCCAGCCCTATGTCAAAATATTGTAAAGAGGAAGACAAGACACTAAGTTATTCATTTACTTGATTTACTCCAATCAGGGATCGATAAAGTAGCTACTTGCTGAGGCCCATAAATTCTGCGATGCAGAAAACACGGACAGAATCACATAATTTAAAGTACACAGTTAAAGCCCGGATCTAGAAAACAAACAGGACTGCAGGGGACTCAGCGCGCTAGCAAAGAGCTGATCACTTTCTTGACCAAACAAGTGCAGCCAACTAAAGCTAGGCATACACTGCGTGATTTTATTTATTTTTTTGCCTTTTTTGGGCGGATTCTTCAGTATTTAAAAACTGAAAAGTAGTGTGCTCTCTTTTGAAGGGGGCGGAGCTTGGTGACTGAGTGTTCCTGGGTCTACGTTTGTGATTGGTTTTTAGGATGTAATGACTGTAATATTAACCTGCATGGCTGCAATGCGAAACAAAGGAAAACTGTTCTATTGAACTTTTTATTTACCCTTTTTTTTTTTCTATCATCGATATGTCTATCGGCTGATATATATTGTTATTGAATTATTGTCCAGACCTAACAACTCGTAGAATTGCCAAGGCAGCACGTTCCGTTCTAGTGAGCCTCATATTTAATAGTGAGCATTGACACGTCCTGGCTTTTTCTTCTACTGTTTATGTTTGGCTTCCGGATAGACGAGCCCAACAAGCGCCATCTCTCTGCGGTGCAAAGTCTGCCGTGTGCTTTTTGGACGTACAGTGTGAGCAGTCAGATCGCATCAGAGCATCGGGCCTTACAGATCTGATATTGTGAGCTGTGAACTTTTAAACCTTGCGGTTTCGTCGTACAGTTTGAGTTGTATCTGAGTACAACAATTGAAAAAATCGTACAGTATATGCCCGCCATAAAGGCTCCCTCCCACATAGTTGCAGATATGAGTCCTGGCAGGCAAAGCGCTTGTTTTTACAGCTGCTGTCTCCCAGTATTCTGCGAGTGGTTTACCAACAGTTTCCCAGCATGAGTTGTAAATTCAATTAAATTTTTTCAATTAAATTTTATTTATATAGTGCCAATTCATGAACATGTCATCTCAAGGCACTCTACAAAGTCCAAATTAAATCAGATTATACAGATTGGTCAAAAGATTTCCTATATAAGGAAACCAGTAGATTGCATCAAAGTCCCGACAAGCAGCATTCCCTCCTGGAGAGGCATAGAGCCACAGGGAGAGTCGTCTGCATTGTCCATGGCTTTGCTGCAATCCCTCATACTGAGCAAGCATGAAGCGACAGTGGGAAGAAAAACTCCCCATTAACGGGAAGGAAAAACCTTCAGCAGAACCAGGCTCAGTATGAACGGTCATCTGCCTCGATCGACTGGGGGTTACAGAAGACAGAGCAGAGACACAACAAGAGAGACAAAAAAGCACAGAAGCACACATTGATCTAGTAATCTGTTCTACATTAGATGGTAATAGCGGGTGAGCCGTCTTCTCTGGATGATGTCACAGCAAATCTATCTTAATGTAAAATTTCTCTCTCCTTGAAACATTTTAAGGTTGATCAATAGATCTCAACCCAATTGAGGCATTTAAAATTGACATTGACCACTTCCTAGTGACACCCAGAGACTATTAAGAACCGATTATATCCACAGATTTCACACATTTCAAAGTAAATGAACTGATAAGATTAGTGCAAGATGTCTGTTTTTAAAATGTAAAAGTTTTTACTTTTCTGCCACACAATGACAACTGTTTTGATATCATTTTCATATTAGTTCTTTCTTAAAAAAGAAAGGAAAAAGAAATCGCTAAATGTTGTGAAAAGCAGCCTAAATCTTAACAAACCCGCCCAAGATAGGCAACGTGTTCAAAAGAAGCTGAATTGGCAACATGTAGTAGATGTTTGGTATTTTATTGAGATTTCTTTTTGAGCAGCTGTGAGAGGGGTCACAGAGAGTTCAGCCTGAAGCAGATAAAGTGTTTGCTGAAAAAGTGTGCACCCCCTCCCCCCGAAAACATCGGAAGGCCCTCTTTAACTTGTTTCTGCTGCCAGGTCTGATGGGTGTACTGGGCGTACGTGAGCTGTGAGGACTGTCCTCGGATGTTTTATCCTTCATAGTTGACTGCACCAATCTCCTACATATCTTGTGACAAATCAACACGTTTCCCAAACTTCCTGCCAGTGGCTACTCAGCTGCCCTCATTGGCAGCAGCGGTGTGGCCATGACATGCGCATCGGTGCTTGTAGATAGAAGATAACTTCTTCTGTATTTCATCTTATAATGAAGCGTAGTAGAAGACTTCTAAATAAATACATTTTTCGTGTGAATACATTTTTATTTCTTAATTAAATTTACAGTTTTTGCTTAAAATTTTTACAAAGGAAATGTTTATTTCCACGTCTTGTGTGGGTAAAAGAACACTGTAATTATCAGAGCGCCATTACATTTTTCATCTGTCGCACCACACTGTGGGAATCCCTGTCCTAGACAAAGATTAATAACAAAATCAGCATGTCTGCTCTAAAACTTTACTTGTTAGAATTTAGCCTAAAAGTCATTTCTTTCAGAATCATATTTCTTCAGATTTAATCATTCAAAACAAAAACAACAAACACAATGCAAAATAAATGAACTCCAGCCCGCACACCAAAACTATTGTGTACGATTGAGACGACGTGGTTGGTTGTTAGGCCACTGTTGAAGTGATTATCTGCTGCTTGATTTGGCGGTGCATTCTCCTTAAAGCAAGGCATTCGGCGCTGCATGAGCAGGTAGAAGAACCTGCTACCGTATAATAACCCAGAGTCAAAATTACCACAATATCTGGATATTTGCACAGAATTTCTAAACAAAAAATGGAGAAAACGATTTCACTGCTTTCACCCCTCCATTAGTTTCTGCTGCTGCTGGAGTAATCTGTCGATTTATTACAATAATCAACAGATTACTCCAGAGCCGATATTCTTGTATGTCTTAGGTATTTTCCGGGTCAAACACACTAGTATCCGTTGATGAGATGCTGACATAATTCAGTTGAGTTGGAGCAGGAATACATCTAGAACAGGAGTTCCCAAACTCAGCCTGCGACCCCTGGATAACAGTACCACCGACTGGTGACCCCCTTTTGGCAGTTTTCTTCCCCTGTTTTTGGGGGGGGAATGATAAAAATAAGGACTTTGGAGTACTTTGAAAATAAAATTACGAGAATAAAGTAGCATTTTATAAGAACGTTTTCCAAAAAGTGCAGCCTTTCTCCTGCATTAAAGGGAGTAATGTTGAGCATCTTGTAAAGTTTGTACTTTGGTACTTGTTTCACAAATACAGAAAATCTTTTTAGCACGTCGGCATCAAACGGTCTTATGACCCCTACTTTGCTCTAGAACACTTTGCTCTACATCTATCTATCTATCTATCTATCTATCTATCTATCTATCTATCTATCTATCTATCTATCTATCTATCTATCTATCTATCTATCTATCTATCTATCTATCTATCTAAATATATCAAAAAAAAAAAGAAACGGTTGCAGTTACAACTCAAACGTCGTAACAAATCTTCTAAATCTGAGTCAGATGCACAATTTACGCCGCAAAATACAAACACGAAGTGAGCGAGCGAGAGAACTGGTGAAGCAGCACAGAGTAACAATAACTCTAGCACTCCATAAAGATGTTATTAATCAGATTTTTCTGATTGTTTCACACGGTTACCTTCAGCAGGTAAACACGCCCACAGCAACACACCTCTGCTCCCCACAGCCCGTTTCTGTCTGAAAATGTGCTAAAACTGCCTCTTTAAAATGAACTGCACTGTGCAGTCTGCACCTGTCTGAATCGCAATGAGAAGTATTTTAGATCTGTGCGTGAGCATAATCAAGAAATCTTGTCTATACTAATCCCCCCCAGCAGCTGCAGCGCAGTGACATACCGCGTTAGTGTTTGTCACTGGTTCAAAGTCGCGGCACCATGAGCAGTAGCGCTGTCTGTAGGCGCTGCGCGATCCATAGACAGACCGAGTCACTCAATTTAATCTCGTAAATAAAACTTCCGGCCCGAATTAAATGTTTTCTCTGTTGACGTAAAGACGTAAACGATGTAAAGTCAGGAAAGAGAAAGACATTTTCTGATTCTGGCTTGTTTTCTTCTCCCGGATCCGTTGGGATTCTCTCCTCTGTTGCCTCCAATTTCTCACTCACTCTCTTCCTCTCCTCTTTAATGACTAACTTTCACCTTAGATGTCTCACCTGTTTCCCTGCTTTCAGCCTGGTGAGCATATTTGCGAGAATGAATGAAGCAGAGACCACAAGCCATATGCGCATATACAGCACAATGCGGATTTTTCATCTTAAAATGAAGCATAGAAGATTTCTTCTAAATAAATCAATTTTCCTGTTAATAATGTAAGATTCCTTTATGACACCCAAGCACCAGACCAAGGTTTTGCTTCTAACACTTTATTTTAGGACGAACAGAACGGGACAGCTTTCACTCCGCAGGTCCCCCGATTCACGACTCCTCTCCCCGGATCTGGGGAGAGGAGGAATCTGATTTAAAGGAGCAGTAAGTGTGCAACAGCATTTAGCAATAAAGTCTAATAAGGATCATTACAATACATTTTTATTTATTGATTAAATTTACAGTTTTTAAGCTTTACAAAAGAAATGCTTATTTACACATCTTTATTGTGTGTGTGGGGGGGGGGGGGGACCCACAGTCAGACGCCATTAGAGTTTTCGCCTCGCAGACCCCCTAGTGGCAGCTCGCGCACCCCCAGGGGGGCGCACCACACTTGGGAATCCCTGCTGTAGAACATGCCAGCTGGAGCTGAATATTCTAGCGTTTTTGTGATTTTCGTTTTATAGAGTAACACCAGCAAAAGAAGCTGCCGGGGCAGCTAGCCTGCACTCTGCTGCTTTGCAGACACGGAGCTGTTTGGCTCATCACCTCAACGCTCATATGACTCCATTTGCCTTTTGCAACTGGAAACATTTCAAACTTCTCTGAATTCTGGACGATGAGTTGTCATGTTTCGCTTTTTCATCCAGCTAACCAGCAGTGCTCTGCTACCTATGCTGCGTGCAGCTGGAGGAAACTGGTCAGTCCGGTTTGTTCTGTGGTCTTTAATCAAAAGCACTTTAAAATCACAGAATCGTTATGAGGGTCTTGTTCAAAGGCGTTAAAACCCTAACTTTTGTTCAAACCGTAGCATGCTTTCATGCCATTATCTGACCTATTTGAAGCATAGTGAGTAAGCACGCTGATCCTTTCTTGACAGGATTATTGATCTGCTCCAGTGAGAAATTGACTGGATGTAAAGCACACTTTACATATTTCAGAGTATGATGCAGTGAAATACCCTGATCAGTTGGTTAATCTGGGCGGTAACCATGTAGAGTGCTGGAGGTCGCGTCCCGATGGTCCAACTGAACCTCTGGTGGAAAATAAACAGCAGTCTGATGCATTTGAATGTGTTCATGTTTCTGTTGCAGTTGTGGTCAGGACCACGCGGGGCCGGACATGACTGGAGCTGGGAGTGGTGAGATGTTATTTTTACTTCTTTAATCTATATAATGTGTTGAAGTCTGGTGTTATTAGGGCCCAGAGTGTTTCTATAATCTACTGTTCTAAGTGAATGATTCAGTCTGAACGCGTTTCCTGTAACAATCAAAGACTGGTTACATTCTCAGCCTGTGTTCACTCATGAACCTAATCACCACACCATGTTCATGAACATCACACTCTTTACCTAGTCACACTTTCATCAATTCAGTTCCACCGTTCGAAGAATAAAGGCACCAAATCAAAGACTTTGCTTCCAGCAATGATTGTCTTGGTCTCTCCCAAATTACCCGATAAGTGTTCTGGTACACACACATGTGAAGTGATGCAGAAATCTGTTTGCTTGTTTGTTGCAGGCGGCCAGGGCCCGTCTGATGGGTCCGACGGCGAGGAGCCAGAGAAGTGTCCAGTGTGCCTGGGGGCCGTCGCCGGAGCAGAGCTGGCCATGCCAGACAGCTGCTGCCATGTTTTCTGCCTGAGATGCCTCCTCACATGGGCACAGGTGATGTTATTCCTCTAGTTTTCCAAGCTTCACCATCCTGTGAAAAATTGCATGTTTAGTTATTTCTCTGTATGGAAAAAGCTTGGACTTTATTATGCTTATGAATCAGTACTGCATATTAAAGTTGTTTTTTTGCATTAACATTGCAGATGTCTCCCTCCTGCCCTGTGGACCGAAGACCATTCTCTAATGTTTACAGATGGGATGGCGACGTCGGCCTGGTGCAGGTACATCTGCTTTTTGTAGTCTGCTTTGCATGTAACAACAATACTTTATGATAACTTTGTAATGTGCTTGGTTTTGTTCTAAAACTAAAGGTTAGTCTCTGTTTACCTGGACCTGAGAAAATCCAGTGAGAGATGACTCTTTTAATGTTTCTAGAGGGGAAAGTAGCTATGCAAACCAATTTGGTCTTGTGTAAAAAAGTAATTGCCCCCTTAAACCTGGCAGGAACACCTGCCTTATAGAGTTTGAGGTAGGTGGCAATTTATCTTTTACATCATTGGATAGAGGGTTTTGGTGCATTTTCCTTTTCAGAATGGCTTGACTTTGTTTTGATCTGGATTTTACAAATATCAAGATTTTTCAAAAAGAGATAAGTGAGACTATATTGTTTATGTTGGGATCTACCTTGCCTTATAATTATTAGGTATCAAACCATCCTGGGGCCACATCAGACAGTTGACGAGACTGACTCGTCTGTGTCCCATTGAAAATGAGTCCCACATGAGCAAAGCTTCCTCTAGATTACAAAGCAGGATGTAAACATGTTATAAACATAATATTTAATGGGTAATGACAATCTTTTATTTCTCCTGCACTTAAATGCATTCCTTTCCTGTAACCGACTCACACATCCTCTCATTTATTCAGCTCATGCACTCTATCTTTTGATTAAAATTGATAATATAAAAGATTGTAAATGTAGTTTGGATTCAGGTAAAATATTTAATACTTGAAATAATTTTTAGAGATAATTTTTTACGTTTTTAGCAAATTTAGAGTGTTTTAATCAATTTCTGTCTTGTCAATGTTTATATTCCTTACTCCTACCACATACTTTTTATTCAAGATAGAGTTTTAGCCTTTTGTTTATATAGTTATTTGTTATTTATATTTAAGTTATTTATGTTTTTTTTGCTCTATTTCAAAAAAGAAAATCTAAGTATCGATAATGGTATTGATAAAATACCGACTCGATAAGGAGTATTGTTAAGAGTAGTAGTATCGATAAATCCTTAACGGTACCCACAGTTGTTTGCTTAAAAAAATTGTCTGTGGAACATTTGGGATAAAGCTTTGATTCAAAGATGCCTTTTTATAATTACTTTATGAAAAGAAAAACATATTGAGATAAGTATTCAGCCTAAAAATATTGAGATATTATTTTTAGTTCATATCGCCTAGCCCTATTCTAGCCTACTTCGTGTTGTCAGATGGGTTCTGTTAAAGATATTTCTTCAGGTCAGGCAGTTATCAGGCCTGGCTGTGACAGCCTGAATGGTACCAACCAGTGTGGCTAATCAGTTGTACAGTCAGGTCCATGAGTGTTTGACCGGAGTCAGCTTGGTTCTATTTCTGGTTCTGTACAATTCCACAATGAGTTTTAGATGAAACAACACGAATGCAGTTGGAGTGAAGACTTTCAGCTTTAATTCAGTGGGGTGAACAAAACACATTGCATCAAAGTATGACTAACTAAAGCATTTTTAACACAATCCCTTCACTTCAGGGACTCAAAATTAATTGACGAAATGAAAGACCTGAAATTAAAATGTTAATCTCTAACAACTGGTTGAAAATGCTTTTCTGGCAATGACAGCTGGAACTCTTGAGCTCATGGACGTCACCAGATGGTGGGTTTCCTCCTTTCTCATGCTATGCCAGGCCTTTTTTTGCAGTGGATTTCACTTGCTGTTTGTCTGTGGGCCTTTATGCCAGGGGTTAAAGTTCTCTGTCGCTGCAACGGATTTCCGTCACTTGGAAAATGAGCGCAAAAAGTCCCGTCTAGACTTGTTATTCAAGGTTTTAAACTGAAGCTGCTCTCAACCAATGAAACCCGGCAGAGCCGGGACATTCGCCAATCAGAAAGAGAGTAGGGCGGGTCTTTGCAAAGCGGAGATCTGCCAGTCTGAGGTTTATCGGTGTTCATTTTAACTTTTGTAAGAACATCTCAAACTGACCACAGATGCATAAATGAAAGTAGCGGTGGTCAAATGTTTTCTTTGGATTTATTCAGAAAGTTCAGTGGATTGACCATCTGACAACAGCTTCCCTCGGTAAGCAGTCTGTCGCTCCAGGACACACCTTAAATAAAATGACAAGGATTTAGATGCTTTTTTTTTTTTTTTTTTGCTGTATTCGCAACTTAATTGTCTTACCTGCAAGGAGAGCTCCTTTAACTGCATGCTGTGTTCACAGCAAAATCCTCCAAACACAAATGCCAGGCCTTTTATCTGTTTAACTGATGATGACAAATGTTGTTGTTATACGCCTCATATAACAAGAACAAGAGATCAATTTACCTGCCTTCATAGCATCCCACACCAGTGTGGGGTCTGTCTTTCGTTGTCATTTTCTTTATGGTAAGTGTTTATTTGATTAATTTATTTTTATACCCTGTACCTAAACCGGTGTTCTATGTTCATGAAAAAATAATCTATCCTTGTGTGAACTGAATGTGGAGCCGAGTAGAAAGTATAATCCCTCTCAAGTGGGTGACATTCTCTCCAATCATCCATTACTCCCAATTCTGCTATTATTACATTTATGTACTTTTTTGTACTACTGGAGTCTAAATAATGATTGAGGACCATGTTCCAGTCGCCACCACAGACGAGTATTCTTTTTTTTTTTTCCAGAGCAATATTATCAAACTGATTTATAGAAAGATTTATCAGATTGTGGTGGTGCATAAATATTAAACAATGTGATCATTTGGTCTTCCAGGTTTCCCCTTATCAGAATGCATCTTTTGAACATTCAAATTTGACATGATTAGAAAGTAGGATTGCTACCCCCCTTTTACTTCCTCCTTTAAATTAACTATAGAATATATTTCTAAAGCCCCTATTTCTTAATTTTTTGTGCTCCATTTCAGATAAATGGGTTTCCTGCAGGAAGCTTATCTCAGCTTTTTTCTTTCTTGAACTTCGTAAGAACCTTATCCCTTTTTATTGGATTATAAAAACCGTTCACATTTAGTAAGGTCAATCTTACGGTATCAGTTTGCATTATGACTGGAAGAAGGTTGTAAACAATCTGACCATGACAACACAGTGAAGACTAGAACTTTAAGAAACAAAATGAAAAAAAAAAAATGAAAAAAGCCTATCCGTTATCCAGAGGAACCACTAGTTGGTCCTGGTGTTCCATTGGTAGGAGAGGGGAAAAGCCTCCTAATAGAGAAGGGCCCCTCTGTAGATGTAGGTGTTGACGCAGTCAGTCCTCCTTCCAATCTACACAAGTCCAACATTTTTGTTTTGCTTCTTGCCAGATAAAAAAAAGGCGAATTTTAGGGATGCAAACTGCAAAGTCCTAACATGCCATCTTCAAATCAAATGGAATAAATTGAAAAGGTGGAATAGATAAGTATAGATTAAATCGCCACTGTGGAAAATAGTGAAAATAGTTTAACTTAAATATACAGCAGCAACGACATGTCTTTATTGTAACTTTACGTTCCACCCCATCACTCATTTAAAGGTATGGTTGAAAAACAAAAGCATCTTATATAAAAGCAGATACCTCCCTTTTTTGTTACCTTTCGGCCTCATCTCCGGAACTCCTGCAGCCTCTTCGTCGCTTTCTGGCCTGTACTGCTCAGTGTGTCAGATTCCTTGGAACTGCGCGTCCACAGAAAAGCCTGTTGAATCTGTCTCTCCATGGCGTCGTCCTTCTGCTCCGTGCACCTCAAGATGGCTTGAACATCATGAACGGCTCTGTGCATAAAATGTTCGCTGCTGTACCTTTTACTAGCCGATGCCATGAAAG
Organism: Fundulus heteroclitus; assembly: GCF_011125445.2. Classification (NCBI taxonomy): domain Eukaryota; kingdom Metazoa; phylum Chordata; class Actinopteri; order Cyprinodontiformes; family Fundulidae; genus Fundulus; species Fundulus heteroclitus. Next base: position 29,404 of record NW_023396923.1, read on the forward strand.
TTTGTGCCGCCACTCACATGGTGTTATAGTGCAGCATTGTAAAGTCTTATAAAGTCTGCGGTTTTCAAAAAAAGTCTTTGCTGACTTGGCATTAAAAATTATCTGAATACATTATTATATCCATAATCAAAAAAAGGCAGACCTTTAGGCAGACCTGTGAAAACACCGTTGCAGTAATCAATTCAACTAAATATAAAGGCATGGATTAGCTTTTCCAGATCATGCTGAGACATCAGTCCTTTAATCCTGGAAATGTTCTTCAGATGATAGAAAGCCAACCTTGTAATTGTCTTTAGATGCTTTTGAAGGTTCAGGTCTGAGTCCATCACTACTCCCAGTTTTCGGACCTGATCAGTGGTTCCTAGCTGAAGCAACTGAAGCTGTGTGCTAACTTTTGATCTCTCCTCTATTGGTCCAAATATTATTACTTCAGTTTTGTTTTTGTTCAATTGGAGAAAATTTTGGCACATCCATGCATTGATTTCTTCTAGGCATTTACTCAGTGGCTGAACTGGTTCATAGTCACCTGGTGACATGGTGATGTAGAGCTGTGTGTCGTCTGCATAGTTATGGTAGCTGATGTTATTTTTTATTATCTGAGCTAGAGGGAACATGTAGATATTGAAAAGGAGGGGACCTAGAATGGACCCTTGTGGAACCCCACATGTCATTTTTGTCATCTCTGATGTAAAGTTACCTACTGATACAAAAAATTCCCTGTTCTTTAAGTAGGATTTAAACCAGTTGAGAGCTGTACCAGAGAGGCCGACCCAGTTCTCCAGGCGTTCTAACAGAATGGAGTGATCGACAGTATCAAATGCTGCACTGAGGTCCGATAATACAAGTGGTTGTTCCACAGTCAGTATTTATATGGATGTCATTAAACACCTTGATAAGGGCGGTCTCTGTACTGTGGTGAGCACGGAAGCCACACTGGAAAACGTCAAAGCGGCTGATCGTTGTTAAGAAGGTGTTTAATTGTTGAAACTCAGCTTTTTCAATAATCTTACTGATAAAAGGGAGGTTTGAGATGGGCCTGTAGTTCTGGAGTAGAAGTTTGTCTAAATTGTTCTTTTTCAGCAGTGGTTTGATATTTGCTGTTTTTAGGGACTGGGGGAAAACACCTGACAGAAGGGACGTGTTTATTATCTGAGTCAAATCAGCCGCTATGACAGGTAAAACTTTCTTAAGGAAAACTGTGGGGAGAACATCAAGGCAGCAGGAGGAGGAACTTAGCTGCTGAATGATCTGCTCTAAGCTTTTGTGGTTTATTTGGCTGAAATGGGACATTTTGTCAGGATAAGTTCCAGCTGAATATAGCATTGGTTCTGGTGTTGATATGGTAGTACAAAGTAATCCTCTAATTTTTAGGATTTTCTCAGTTAAGAAGTTAGCAAATTCATTGCAGGCCCTGGTGGAGTGGAGTTCGGAAGTCACGGACACAGGAGGGTTTGTTAACCTGTCGACTGTAGCAAATAAGACACGAGCATTATTAATGATCTCAGAGAAGAAAGATTCTCTTGGATTTTTCAAATGTAAGTTATATCTGTAAAGTCTCTCTTTATAGATGTCATAGTGAACCTGGAGTTTAGTCTTTCTCCACCTGCGTTCAGCTTTTTCACTTCTAACTGCTGGAGCATTTCTCCAAGGAGATTTTTTCTTCCCGGAAACAACTTTCACTTTAACTGAAGCAATGCAGTCAATAATGCCTGAGACTTTAAAATGAAAGTTATCTACTAGCTCATCTACTGAGTTGCAGCCCAAGGTTGAGGTAGCAGAGTAAGCTTGAATAAAGGTTTCTGTGGCATTGTCCTTAAAGGTGCGTTTTCTTACGATGCCCCTTTGGCTAAATGAGTCACTGGAAATTATGCTTTCAAAGGTAACAGAAAAGTGATCAGATAGGGCAACATCAGTTACATTGTCCTTAGAAATCTTTAGACCTTTAGTGATGATCAGGTCTAAAATATGTCCCTGTTTGTGTGTTGGCTGTTTAACATGCTGAGTTAAACCAAAGTCACACAGTTCTTTTGCACTTCTGTCTTCATGGTTGTCAACGTGAAAGTTGAAGTCTCCCACAATAATTAAACAGTCATAATCAACACATATCACAGACAGGAGGTCACTAAAATCATTAAAAAAGTTTGATGTGGACTTAGGAGGCCTGTAAACATTCAGAAACATAGTTTGTACCAGACTCTTTACCTGGAGAGCCAAATGTTCAAAAGAGTAAAATTTTCCCAAAAACACCTTTTTACACTTTAGTGAATCATTAAACAATGTTGCCACTCCTCCACCTTTCCTTTGCTGTCTGCTCTCACAAAGAAAATTGTAGTTTGGAGGAGTCGACTCCAGCAGAATAGCTGCTTCATTAGATTCATGTAACCATGTTTCTGTTAAAAACATAAAATCAAGATTATTGTCAATAATGAAGTCATTAATTAAAAGGGATTTTCCTGACAGAGATCTAATGTTTAATAAACCCAGTTTATATGACTTATTGGTTGATGATGTCTCTGTGACAGGTTGCATCTGACAGTTTGTGACTTTTAAGTATTTGTTCCTGTTTATCCTTTTGTTTTTCTTATTTCTGCCACGTATCATCACAGATATTCAAAAATCTCCAGCAAAAGGCCCAGGCTGATGCTGGAAACTGTCATGTATGATAAACGTGTGGCCAGGGCCCGATCTGTATCACAGCGAAGTAATTTGGAGTTCCTCAGTACCAGAATGTTCAGTGACACGTAGAGGAGGAGGATCTGAGGCTCTGAGGCCTTTGGAAAATGCTTGTTTAGTCACAGCAGAATGGCTATGTGGAGAGGATGTCACCTGTAGGCCAATCTTAAATACTTTGTTCATGTGAGAAAAATCCAGAAAAGGAACTTCTGGGCTTTGTGGAGAAGAAGGGGAGGCGGATCCAGTCTGGACCGGTGACAATGGAGGTTCTTGGTCCTCCCTTTGCTGAGATCTGGGATGAATCCTCCTGTAGTTCTGACGAAGCCTCTTTCTGTGTCATCTTTCTGGCCATGTTTATCTTGGCTTGTTCGGGCTGCACTGGGTTTATCATTTGTTTTGGCACTGGATGTACTTTGTTTTGGAACAAAGCTGATGGTGCATGGTTCACAGAATAGAAGATGTTTCAAATCAGCCGTTTTGCACCTGACCTATTTAGATGGAAACCATTGTCGCTGAACAGATGTCTCCTCTCCCAAAAGATGTTAAAGTTGTCTATGAAGGTTACAGTTGTTTGTTTGCATGTTTTTTCCAGCCATTTGTTTAGCATCAGAATTCTGGAAAAAATCTCTCCTCCACAATGAACGGGCCCGCTGAGAAACACCTTGACATTAAGGCCATCAACTAAGTTCAACAGACAAATGTAATCCTCTTTCAATACTTCTGATTTTCTTTTGTGGGTGATATCCTTCAGGGCTTCAGCTTGTATTATGGGTTTTTCCAAGGTCGGGCGATCTTTCAAGATCCTCTGAAGGTTGTCTGATATTTCAGACACCAGGCCACAGTTCCTGTCGTTATAAATCAACATCAAATGTTTAATCTCACTTATAGATCCATTGCATAATATCAGGGTCCTCGGCCCTGTGGCATATCTTTTCTCTGATGTCTTAGAACGAAAATCGTTGACGTACCTCTGATTGATGTCAAGATCCTCCTGGGTCACATTTTGAAGCGGAGCGAATCTGTTTAGTAATGGAATTCCAACATTTCCAGCAGGTTTTCTCCTTTCATTTGTTGTGGGAACAGCCCGCTGTTGTTTCACTTGTCTTGGGGCATCTCTCTGTAGTCTCGGCCAGTTTTCTTTGTCTAGGCGTGGGGTTCGTTGGTCCTTTGGTCTTGCACCCAGAGTGGTCTAGGTATTCTCATTTTCCTCAGGGAACTGTTTGTTCGCTGAGTCGCTGGGCTGGTGGTCACTGTTCGGAATCACAGGCAGGGTTGTTTCATTTCCATGCGCGGCGTTTACATCATAATTCACTTCGAGTCGACAGAGTTTCAGTTCCATAACAGCTATCTTCTGTAAAAGCTTGTCAAAGTCCATTGTGGTGAAGGTAGGCATGTTTTCAAAATCAAAATCAAAATATAAGTAAAATAAAATAAATAAAATAACTAAAACCAACTTTCTGTGGTTTTGGTTAAGAGATAAAAAGGAGATAAAAAGTAAAAGGCAGGAAAATGCAAGCAAGCAGGGAGCAGAGAAAAAAGCGTCCAAACAGGCAGAGAGGCGGAGATCAAATATGATAGCCCCTTCATATTTCAAAGGTATATTGTATTACATTTTCTCTCCATTTGTAGACATGAGTATAATTTGCATATTGTTTTTTGGGAGGTCTTCCGTTGCTAGATCAAGTAGTGACACGGTGTGCCGTAATGCTCCTAATATCCATTGAGCGGAGTGGCTTCATTGCTACATCCCTACATACCACTGATCCATCCATCCATCCATCTTCTTCCGCTTATCCGGGGTCGCGTCGCCAGGGTAGCAGCTTCAGTAGGGAGGCCCAGACGTCCCTCTCCCCAGCCATTTGGGCCAGCTCCTCTGGGGAAGGAGCTGGCCCCAGACTGCCACCTTAACTGGCTCCTCTCGACGTGGAGGAGCAGCGGCTCTACTCTGAGTCCTCCCCGGATGACTGAGCTCCTCACCCTATCTCTAAGGGAGAGCCCAGACACACTACGGAGAAAACTCATTTCGGCCGGTTATTTCTGGGATCTCGTTCTTTCGGTCACGACCCAAAGTTCGTGACCATAGATGAGGGTAGGAACGTAGATCGACCGGTAAATCGAGAGCTTCGCCTTTTGGCTCAGCTCTCTCTTCACCACAACAGATCGGTACAGCGCCCGCTTCACAGCAGACGCTGCACCAATCCGCCTGTCGATCTCCCGCTCCATCTTCCCCTCATTCCTGAACAAGACCCCACTGATCTAAAGAAATAATATTTTTCCAAGTTATAGTTATCTTGAAGTTGTTTAAAACATTTTCACTTTAAAGCAATTCACCATTGCTTGTAATCTTCGTGTAACTTGTTATACCTGTTTGTGACCACTGTGTAAATCTCTTATCCATTCTTGCAGGGAGAAAATCTCTATCATAAGCAGGCCATCTTAAAATTCGACCACTTCTTTCAATCTTTACTTGTTTTAATATTTTATGCCATATGTCCAACGGTACTGTTAGCCATAAGGGTATTAGTAATAGTAATACAGTAACATATTACTGTATTACTGCACTATTAGGTCAGAATCTATTTGTTTTTTAATAAGGGAATGATCTCCGAGCCAGGATTGTAAAGATATATCACTGTAAGACAGGTCTATCTCTTTCCATTTAGCTTCACATGTTGGGTCACATCAACCAACTAACGCGCTGCTCATCTGCACTGCACTGTAATAATCCTCTAGGTGTGGTAAAGCCCATCCCCCCTTTCTTTTGACAATTGTAGTGTCTGGAATTTTTCTCTCGGTATTTGTTTAGCTCTGATCAAATTTGAGATTATTCTATCCCAGTCGCGGAATTGTTTGTCAGTGATAACAAAGACCAAAGCTGTAGATCTGCCTTAATCTCTATTGTCAGTGGGATGTAATTGCATTCGAAAAGGTTGGATAACTCTGCAGGAATTTTAACTCCCATATATTTTATAGATTTGTTGTGCCAGTTGAACTTGGACATTTTCTGAATTCTTAGTGATGGTTGATAGTTAAATGAGAGAACCTGTGTTTTCTGTAGATTTGATTTATACCCTGAGTAAATGTCTTGAGTAAAGAAAGAAGATTAGGTAGGCTGACTTCTGGGTTAGTTAGCATTACGAGCACATCGTCAGCGTAGAGGCATATCTTGTGCATTGTGCCTTTAATGGCTACACCCATAATGTTATTGTGTTCTCTGATGGCCTGCGCTAGAGGCTCAATAAAAAGCACAAACAATGTGGGACTGAGGGGGCAGCCATGGCAACAGCCCCTTCCTAGTTGTATTTTATCTGATAAATACCCATTATAAATCACATATATTTTAACAATTATTGTGTGAAAAGGGAGAGGTCAGGGAAAGAAGAGAGGATGGAGAGAAATGATGGCAACGGATACAGCTGTGATGACCCCTGGAGAAGATGATCAAAGAGACAACGGTGTTAAGATCTAAAGTGAACCTCATCTATAGTAGAATTTCTTCCTGGATAATTTTCAATGCTTAAGAATATTTTCCTCCTTTAACCTCTGTGTTATAAAGGGCAAAGAGGGTAAGCAGAGGAGACTGAACAGCGAGATAGAGCATGGTGACGAGAGAGTGCCATTTAAGATAACTACCAGTAAGGGAAAGTTGACAAATTATAGATGAGCATTCATTTAAGGTTGAAATTAGGCAGTGTCACATCTGCAGTAAAGTTCATAAGTAATACCCCCCACAACTGTATAAAAAAGTTCAAAAAGTGTACTGAATGAATTTCAGGCTCAGAGAAAAGAAATCATCTGTAAGGTAACAAAATTGTGTTATTTTTTAGATTCCTGTAAGGAGGCAAAACACTCAGCTAGAAGCTGACATTTGCTGCTGTCGAAAGCCTGAACACAAAGTCTGTCTCAAGTGAGTTCTTACAACACCTTATCGTATTTGATGTAATATAATTGTTTCTCTTTGTACTTAAATTTTGTTTACATTTTTTTTCTTTAGAAACAAGCCAGATAGGAGATTACGGCAGCAGAAAACCAAGAGAAAATCAGACATCAAAACAAGAGGGCTAGTGCGAAAGTGTAAGTTTAAACCTCCCAGAAACATGCCTGACCTGCATGTCTCGTCCTTTCAAAAGCTGACCTCTCATCAATGTCTTCTTTTTAGGTAATGACGAGGAGCCATCTTCCCTGAGCAGAAAAAAGGTGCACTTTTTCATCCATTTCTACTGGAGACACATTGCTGCCTTTGGGGTTCAAAAACACAAAAAGACCCTTTCAAATCCAACTAACTTTTTTCATGATTAGGTTAAAATAGAACATACTTGGGAAGTTGACTACCTAGGACAGTTGGAAACTTTTTTCGCTAGTTGACTGAAAAACTATTTTAGATTTAACTTTATTACAACAGTGTGTAACTGTTCATAATGTGTGAGATTGGGTAAATGTGGATATAGAGTGTGGTCAGTATGATTAAAAAAAGTGCTATATAAATATAATATTTCATAACTGGGTATACAGCACTGTGCAAAGTTCATTGTATTAAAGATTGCTATCAAGGCTGCATAAAACTGTATCCAGTATCACTGGATGCAGTGTGGAAACCACATTAAAACGTTTAATAGCGTTCTGTATAGTTCTGTATTTTTCGGATCATAAGGTGCTCTAAATATTCTTCCAAGTGTGTAATATCACTCCGCCCCTCCGCGTACACAGCTCTCTATCCGTCTCTGTCGGGAGCACAGAGTAGTTGGACTACACTGCCCTGTTTCTAACATAAAGCCAAAATAAACATAACTATTATATTGAATTAACTTACTAGGTTTATTGTTGCTAGCGCGTACTCCTGGCACGAGCTGCCTAAAGGCTCCCATATACTTGGGCCTACCGTGCGATTATTGTGAGCTAGGTGAACTCTGCGCTGACTCTCCTTGGGACGTTTTACCCTTCATAGTTGAGCACACTGTTGCCTACATTTCTTGTGTCAAATTCCTGCCATTACAACACTTTCTGCCTGTGGGACGAAGTGGCGGAACAGATGGTAACATGTGTGATTTAGGTAGCTGAGCACCTGGAGCTGTTTCTTTTCCAGCAGGCTCCCACCTGTCAATGAGAACAGAGAGCGACTGTGATGCCGCGCGTCCTTACGACCGCCTGCTTGGAGCAGCTCAGTGTATCAACTCGGTGTCACATATAGAACAGTTCGTTGTAAAGACTTCTTGCCTCCGAGACGTTTATAGTGTGACACGTACCTGTATGCGCGGAGTCCATGCAGAGCCCGCCTCGAGTACACGCGGACCTCTGCGCAGTGAACTACACCCGAGTATGTGGGGGCCTTTACATGAATGCACTTCTAGTTTCAACATTACAGTCAGGCAGTCTTGTAGACTGCTCAAGGGTCCGATCAGGTAGTGACACGGTGTACCGTACTGCTCCATATATCCATTGAGCGGAGTGGCTTAATTGCTAACCAAAGTCATACTTACACATTTGAACAGATTTTTGTTAGCTACATCCCTACATACCACTGATCACACAATGGCATTGGTGGACAAACAAAGGTGGGTTTTTGTTGATAGCAAGACCCATGATAAGGCTAAGGTTTAGATTGGGCAGAGCCTGTGTTTCATTCCAAAAATGGGACTTTGGCTGTGTTTCTTGCCAATAGTTAACTTTGATTAGAGTCCCTGCCTGGACTGTGACAGACCCCTGGAGACCACAGTGCTGGATTATCCAATCAGTAGTAGAATCTGGGTAATAGAGATATTCTTCATTGATGTAAAGTAGGGTTGAAAATACTGACATGATCTCTTTATTTTAAGTTTTACGTCTTTTCTTCCCACCACTACTGCATTGTTGACCTTCCAGAGTTTCTTTTACTCTGGTGACAATCTTGTTTCAATTCTGTTTTTTTTTCTTCCTTTTTTTCCTTTTTTCCCCTGTTTTTTTTTCTCCTTTCTTTTTTCTTCTTTTTTTCCCCTTGAATTAAAATCTTGTTTCAATTCTGCTTTTAATGTCTTGGTTTGATGTAATTGGTCTTCCACGTGTTCTCCAGGTGAAGGGAACAGAGTGCTGCATGTGGTCTCCACCCCCCTGTGTCCCGATAACAGCACCAACACAGGACATGTAAGTTACTGCTCCCTGTCAGCTTGTAACATTAGTGTTGCATACGTATTAGCAGTTGCTTTTATTGCCCTGCAGTGCAGATCCGGTTTGGTTAGCAGAGCACCTACCATATGACACTGGATTCAAACCGTGCAAGCTGCAGGCACAAAGTTGTCCTTGGCTCTCCTCTGCTGCTCCCATTCTTGCCGACGGCACCTCAAGGTAATGATAACTCGGGCCACCTCTGCTGTGAGTTTGTTTGACCTACGTGAATCAATCTGTCTTCAAACAGCCTCTGGCTCCTCAGATTCATTTTGATCCTTCCAGCTTTCACTGGAAGAAAAGCCCCTTCACTAGGGGTGGGCGATATGAGTGAAACATGGCACAATAAAAGTGAAGATTCAATTCAATTTTATTTATATAGCGCCAATTCATGAAACGTGTCATCTCGAGGCACTTTACAAAGTCAGATGAAAAAGTATTTGCAACATCTTTTCAGTCTTTTCTATGGAACTGTATCGCTGTGATTGCTTATCACTGCCTTCAAAGCCCCCCCAAAACAAATGATACCTCCCTTAAAAATACATACCTATTTTGAAATAGGCTTCTTTAGGACACCAGTGACATAAAAAAGTCTGATTCAATTCAATTTTATTTATATAGCGCCAAATCATGAAACATGTCATCTTAAGACACTTTACAAAATCAAGTTCAATCATATTATACAGATTTGGTCAGATTATACCGATTGGTCAAAAATGTCCTATATAAGGAAACCAGTTGATTGCATCAAAGTCCCGACAAGCAGCATTCACTCCTGGGGAAGCGTAGAGCCACAGGAAGAGTCATCTGCATTGTACATGGCTTTGCTGCAATCCCTCATACTGAGCAAGCATGAAGCGACAGTGGGAAGAAAAACCACCCATTAACGGGAAGGAAAACCTCCGGCAGAACCGGGCTCAGTATGAACGGTCATCTGTCACAGTTAACAGAACGCCAGACCAGGTGTACCTACTATGAAGAAAAAGAGAGAGAGCAAAAAGTTAAAAGCTGAAATGACGACAGTCATGTCAATGTAATACAATGCAAAACTGGAGAACAGTAGAAATCAGTAGAGTGAGAAAAATAGACCCTGATGTCCTCCAGCAGCCTAGGCCTATCACAGCACAACTATAGAGATAGCTCAGGGTAACATGAGCCACTCTAACTATAAGCTTTGTCAAAAAGGAAAGTTTTAAGATTAGTCTTAAAAATAGATAGGGTGTCTGCCTCACGGACCAAAACTGGGAGTTGGTTGCACAGGAGAGGAGCCTGATAGCTAAAGGATCTGCCTCCCATTCTACACCTGACTGAAGACCGTAACCATATTTAATCATATCTTCTAATTTAATTATATTTACTGATGTCCTGAGACCAACAGTGGAGAAAACTGTAAAAACAATCACTCTGACGGTATAGTTGGGTTTGGGGTTTCTAAAACATCATAAATTGGAATTAATTTTTGTCAGGCTAAATCCAAAACATTTTTCACAATAATGCTAAGGTCCTCATGTTTTTTTTTTTGTTTTTTTTTTTGCAGGCGCCGTTTTCCTGGTTGGAACAACTCACCTCCGTTTGGACTCATCTCATCTCCCTTGACCTCCAACTCTCCATTTAGCTCGAGTAATTTTGGTGAGTAACTTCTGTTGATTTCTGCTTGTCAAACCTCAGCTTTAAAGTCCCTAGTAGCTAATATTGCATGTTTATCAATTTGCAAATGTATGAAATCACAGTCCTTGAAGGAAGGGGGCAGTATTTCACAGTTGTTATATATTTAACGCCCCCAAAAGAAAAAGGGTCGAATTTGGAAATGCACTGATCAGATTTTGGGGCCAATTTCAAACCCTTGCTGGTATCAGCAGGTGGCTCCTTCTTGTACCTGAAAGTCAAGTAACAAAATGGAGCAAAATGATCGGCACCCACTGTCTCAGTCTCTGTCGTAGCAGCCTGAATAAACAACAGGCCTCCATCATATCCATCACTCTTATACACCATCACTCTTATACACACTCAGGGTCCGAAATTAACACTCGCCAGTCGCCAAATGCGAGTAAATTTCCCGTTTGGCGAGTGAATTTCAGAAGGCTAGCTGCCACATGGCGAGTAAATGTTTGTACCAAATAAACTAAAAATAACATGAAAATAACAAAACCCATCTGGGCTGCGGATGATCCGTTCACAGCTCTGTCCATCCAGAGCTCAGTCTAAACCCGCCTACTACGGAGCTGTTTCAGCTCCTTTCACATTCAGAACCAGTCATGGCTGCACGCAGGATCAGAAAACAGTTCTGCTAACCAGATACAGTCTAAAACGCCAATTAGTCTGTGTATAAGTTTCATTCTTATTTATTCAGATTTTTTTTTTTAACTACGTGCGCTCTGTCTCTGTGCTTCCCCCCCCCCCCCCCCCCCCTCTCGGAAACAGGTGCTTTTATCAGCGGCCAGCCTTCAAAACGTGAATCACTAAGTTTAAAGTCCTTCCACTCGTACCAAAATGTCCCAATTAAAGTCAATAGGAGAGTCAGTAGCTGTTTTTCATGCTCTTGTTTTTAACGACACAGAACCAGCGGTGCTTCGGTGGGCGTGGCTCCTTGCGCTTGAATTCAGATGCGCAAAATTACGTTACATATAATTTAGGTGCACACTTTTAAGGGTCATTTTAAGGAACTTGTAACATCGGGGGCTTCAAATCAGACCCATTATTCCTTCTCTCCTCCCTAAAGGAGCCCTTTACAGTCTTTATTTATGCATTTCCCCACTGTTTATCCCTCCCGCGCAGCGCACCAGGGTAAAATCCAGCAGCTGGATCATGCATAAAGATGCAGCGTGAACCCAGCATGCTTTAAGTGTTGCAGCTTAGGGGAAAATGTTGGACTGTATAGGCTTGGTGAAACTCTGCCTCATTTACAAATAAGACCAACATTGATAGAAAGTCATAGAATAACGATAATCTGTAGTGTTTTTTATCGCCTGGATGTGAATCTGATAATTCATATTGTGTCTTTTATAATCAACTACAATATTTTCTTTTTTTTAAGTCAGGAAACAAAGATTACTCTTCCGTCAGCCACGCACCCCAAAATTAACATAAGCTCACTCTTAATTTTTTATAAAAGTTAAGGTCTGGTCAGGATTAATATTTTGGCCTGTAAAAAATATGCCTGGCCGGTTGATTTCTTTACATCTACCGGCCAACTTGGCCGGTGATTCAGGAAGTTAATTTCGGACACTGTACACACTTATATAATAACCTTATGGGATTTATGTGTCCACTGACCCTTATTTTTTGGAACCTCAAATGCTAAAAATGAAAGACCTGGTGAACAGGAATTGCCCTCTCTTTATCTATTCCCTGTCTGTTGTCTACTGTCCAGTAAAGATCAACTGTTGTGTTCTGTCCTTTAGTATTTCAGGGTGTTGTCTGCGCTGTCTCGTGTGCTAAAGGAGGAGAGAAGCGGGGCAGCAGATCGTCAACATCTAAAGCTCCCACCAAAGAGCCAGAGTCTCTACCTTCAAGAAGATCCAGACGCAACACTAAAAGTCAAGAAGAGACTCCTGCATCAGACCCTAAATCACCAACACAGGCCAGTTTGTCAGACTCCAATTCATCGGCCGGCCAATCTTCCCACCCTAGCAAACCTTCTCCTGCACCGACAAAGAGGAAAGGGAAAAGAGTAACAAACAGAAAGGCCAGTGGCAAACGGAAAACCACAAGAAAAAACAGCAGCAGCCCAGCAGTCAGTGAGGGGGATGAAGATGACAACGTTGAGAAGGAAGAACAGGAGGGTGCAGCTAATCAAGAGGGGGATACAAACAACTTTGATCCGCTGCAGACTAATACAGAAAATAGCATCGAAGGGCCAAATGGATGCAGCTCTGCTGATGAGCAAGGAGGCATTGTTCAGCAGAACAATGAGGTGACTCAAGAAGAATCCTGTGAACAGCAACAAGAAGAGACATCTGGCGACGAAAAGAATGACCTCTCCTGTTTTCCTGACTCGACTCAGAACAGCCCGGTTTCGACCTGTGAGGAAATGCACAACAAAACAGAAGAGCCAGTCAGCCCTGGATCCAGTGCAGGAAAAGAGTTTGATGAAAGGACTTTACAATCTCCCCCTGACTCTGACACCTCCCTGCTGGAAGATCAGGTGTCTCTTCATAGTGACGAGCACACGCTGCAGGATGAGAACATGGGCATTTTTGAGACACCAGAGGAAGCAAAAGCAGAAGAATCTTCTAAGGAATTGAAGGATGAAATGTGTAAAGACTTGAAATGGTCTGATTCACCAGCTGCAAGAGAATCTGAGCAAAATATAACTGATGAAGATGTAAACACACTTGAGGAGCCCAGTGTTGAAATGCCCAAATCACAGGAGAGTTCAGGAGTAAAAAGTTCTGTAGCAGTACCTGAGACAGGTCCCACACCCAATGAGAAGGTTGTGGCCAAAGAGGAAGTCCTAATGGACTCTACCATCCAAGGGGAGGCCTTTATGAAGAAGGATTTTTTGACCCAAGAGGAAGCCATAGTCAAGGAAAGCTCTATAGTCATTGAGGAAACATCATTGAAGGAGGATTCAATGGCTCAAGAAGACGCTTTAACAAAGCAGAACTTTGTGGGCAAAGAGGAGGTCACAGCCAAGGAAAGATCTCCGGTCAAAGAGGAAGCCATAAGAAAAGAGAATGATACACCAAAGGATGATGTCAAGTCCAGCAATGACTCTGCACCCAGTTGTGATTACACAACCAAGGATGACACAAATGTCATCCCTATGGATTGTAGCTCACCTGCAACTGAGCCTGGGAGCAGTTCCTTTTTGGAACTTGCAAGCGACAAGGATTGCCTTACTGATGTAGTAACACCTGCTACTGCTCCCGAAAACCAAGTCAACAAGAATCCCAGCGCCAAGGAAGAAAGGGAGAGGGAAAGGAGCCAAGAGAGAAAGAATGGCAAGCAGCGGCGCTCTCGCTTCCACTCTCCATCCTCCAAATGGTCACCTCAAAGGGATTTAAAGAGGGAATCATCTAGACGCTCACGGTCAAGAGAACGCGATGACATGCCCTCGAGTCGGTCGTCCCTAGCTCGCAGCAGAGACAGGGACCGGGATGGAGAGCGAGACTATTCCAGAAGGGACCGCAGCCGTGAAAGGAGAAGGCGGCGATCCAGGAGCCGTTCTAGATCAAGGTCTCGGTCCAGATCGAGATCTAGATCTCGATCAAGGACGAGGTCTCACAGGCGAGGGCATAGTTCTGAACGGCCAACGTCCAGAGAGGAGTCTCCACAGAGGAAGGACCGTAGAGGAGGCTGGAAGTCTGGGCATGGGGGTGGGGGTGGCTCTGGCTCTGGTTATGAGGGACGAAGATACCAAGGAGGGGCTGGCCGCTTTGAAAATGGTGTGTCTCAAGAGAGCTCTCACGACAAACCCACCTGGTCAGAGAATCCTGACTGGGTCACAGAAAAGACTCGGGGTGACGGCGAAGAGAGGAACCGGGACTCGGGCTTCAGTGGTTCAAAGTGGGAAGACCAGCGCAGAGGGGGTCGAGAAGAGGGAGAATCACGTGGACGGGGAGATCGTGGAGGATTTGACCTTGGTCGGGGTACAGGACGGGGCAGTGGTAACCACAGCTTCTACGGCCAACAGGAGGAAACATCTGACACCCGTTGGCAGCCCAGAAATCATTTCTCAGGTACAGGCAACAATTCAGGGAACGACTCATACAGCCGCTTCAATGAAAACCGGGGCGGCAGTCGGAAGAAAGAGCCAGAGGCGGGAGACTCCATGATTGACCGGTCAGGCTGGTCCTCAGCATCCAGCTGGGCTGTGAGGAGGACGCTGCCTGCAGATGTGCAGGATTATTACTCCAAAAGGGAGAGAGGGGGAGCTGGCAGCTGGAACAGACAAGAGGAGGAGCAGCAGCCACCAGCAACAGCAGGTTCCTTTCACACTTTCTGTTCTACATTTTGAAAGGCGATCTTCTAATATATTGTCTCTTTGAAAAAGACAAAAAACAAAAACACATCTACAGCTAGATTAAATGAGAAGTCAAAGATCCATGCTTGGGTTTTAGCAAATTCTTCACCCAAACAACTCAGTTTGCGCCTTTAGTCGGTAGTTCTTAATCCTGCTCCACTGTCCATTTTGTCCTGTGTCTCTGCTCCAGCTCACCTGGTTCAAATGCATGACCTCCTCAGCATGACACCCTGTTAGTCCCCCATTTATTCAAGTCATGGTTGCTTCTCCACTACGTCACATCTATGAAACTCCAGCCCTGCGTCCTGATTGGCTGGACAATAAAATTGGTTGGAGAAATCACTCTATGGGAGATGTCCCAGATGGATGTGAGTGGAGCTAGGCGGAGCTAAGCGGAACGAAATCCATCTGGCTAGGGTCAGGTTAGATATTTTAACCATATAAAAATGTTTACTGTCTGAACACGGATCATGCAAACATTTTCTTCAGCAGCCTTCTCCAGTTAATATCTTTTCTTTGATCAGGCACAGTCAGCAGAGCAGGTTGCCAGTGGCTGCCTGATTTCGAACGGCCCTTTCTCACTACTACCAACTCATAGTGATTCACTAGGGTTCAACTCGTTTTTTTCAGCTTTTCCATTGGTAATTGCTATGTGAAATTGTTGCTACATTTAGCACTGAGCTCTATTATTGTTATTATTATTATTGTTGTGTTATTATTATTAGGTAGCATTAGCGTTAGGTAGCGTTACCTTACCTTCACATGTCCTCCTCTCGTATCCTTCCATTTGATACCGCAAGGCTTCTGGGTCTATCAGTTAGTTAGAAATAGAAATCTTTATTGTTCTATAATGGAGAAATTTGGGCACGACAGTTGCTAATATTTAAAACAGCTGACGTTAGGTTATGCCTTCTAGCACGTTAACTACTTTACTATTACAGATGGAGGAACATTATTGACCTTTTTAAATCCTCAAACATCAGAAGGACATTTTTGAAGCTGCTTTGCTGAGGTTGCAGCGCCAGCAAAGTTGCCATCAGAGCTTATTGGCATCCTCCAGCTTCCAGGTCATCTGCGCTAAAGGCAAACATTTGCTCAAAACAAAACTTTTTCCTGTGCCTGACTGGCTGAGGAGGGTCACTAAAGCTCCATGCTTTTGGTTGTACTTTCTGTGTGACCTTAGTTTTACATTTCCGTGAGCAGCTCAACGTTTTGATTCTTAGCCATGATCATTAAGGTTGGATATCTTTAAAGACTTTATTTCTTTTAGCATTAAATGTGTCTAAATATTGTTTACTTCAATAAACCCACGGCGCATACAGCTACCAAGGTTCCTCGTCATTCAGTATTTCTCCTTCCTTCGAGGTGACAGTAAGTAATATTTCATAAAATGAATTCATAGTGAACTCTTTGTTTTTCCTATTTTAAAATAAATGGAAGGAAAGCTGTTCAGTTAAAGTCTAGAATTTGATTTGAAAAATGTGTACACTTAGAATGTAGTGTAATGTAACGATCTATACGTGATTATAGAGTTTTGCTAGCAGAGCAGAAGGATATCTACCAGTGGCGGCTGGTGAAAAAAAATCTTGGTGGGGCTGACCAATAGATTTCCCTGCCTAACCCAGTACATGCATTAAATTAAAAGTCGGAAAATTACTACGATTCCACAATAAGCATTTCATTAATAAAAAAAACATTGTTCACAAAGGATTATTTTGGTGTTTTTGTGTTATTAATCCTTTACACAGACTCATGCTCGAGGGTTTGCATACATTGTACATGTATGTATATTATTACGAAACGAACGTTTACATCTTGACTTAAATGTATATCTTAATTTTTTATTTATATAATGATTTAAGTAGAACAATGACTGGTGCAAAATTAAGTTGTATTTACCGGAGATGAAGTGGTATGATGGCTCCCACAGTCCATTGGGATTGTCTGCCTGCATCCTTTTTATTGAAATTATCCATTTCTTTCTTCTTTCTTCGGTAAACGAAAGAAACGTACATCTGACGATTTGGAATGCCTCTGTGTGCAACCGGGAGCACCACAAGTCGTAGGCATTGTTTAGATTCCAAAAATAAACTAAAAGTACGCTCTAATTCACCCGTTTTGCCACGCTGGTAAGTGAAAACAGTACTGTTTTTGCCTACCACTGTGACCTGGATGTAGCTCGTGACGTCACGCGTGAACTGGTCTATACACCCATCACTGTGTAGCAGGGGCAAAGACTCCAGGAGCCCCAAAGCCATTCATTTTGGCGATGCTGATTGGCCAAATATTTATAAATCTTCCCTAGCAACAGTATACTATTGGTTATTTCGCTACACTTGTGGGGCTCCTTGAGTGATAGCCCCACAAGTGTAGAAGAAGAGAAATTATACGTTCTGTCGGTGGAAATGCACTGTTAAATGAGAGTCAATTGGTAGAAGTGTTTTAATAATTCTTGTTACATGTAGCCACGTACTATTAAGTAAAAACTGACATTAATAATACTTTTAAAATCTATATATATTTTGACTTTTCCGGGGACCAGCCGCCACTGATATCTACCATGATTGTTAAAAACTGGCACTGAAATACAGATCTAAAAAGAGTAGGGAAGACATAATCTCTGACAGTAGCTGTGGATATGTTTTGGGCTCTGGATGCCTGTCATTTAACCCAAGAAGTTTAAATTAGGGCTGTCAGTTTTAACGCATTAACTTTGTTAGACCATAACACCGATATTTTTTTAACGCTAGTTAATGCTTTTTTTCACGGCAGCGCTCTCCGGACTGTGTTTTTTTGTTTTGTTTTTTTTTACCCTCTGCACTTTCTCTAGTTCCCATAATGCTAGGGATTGTAGCAAAACAAAAATCAACAAGTCCGCTTATTTCATGCAACTTTGGGCTTCTTTATTCTAAAGTCGCTTGTAAATTTCATGAGTTGCAGGTTGCAGTTTTTTTGGGCTTGTTTCTGAGAGTGAAATCGCTTATTTGGGCTCTAAAATAAGTAACGCTACCACACTACAGACACAGTGAGTAAATATCCCTCCGCCTCATAACGCGCTGCAGCGCATCCTCCTCTAGACTGACATGAGAGCCGAGGAAGTAAAGGCAGGAAGAGCAACTCTGATCGTATTTTCTGCAGTTTACGCTGCAATAACTGGTGATAACTGCTGAAAGTAGATTACGTGGTGCAGATCACCATTTTGAGCAGATATTGGTTCTGAAGATGAGTTTTTAACATGCTGATAACATTGCAGAAACTTACTATGTACTTTAATGCTTATTAATTTGTTGTCTGTTTTGTCTCTAAAATGTCAGATTAGTATTACTTTATATGTAAATGCTTAATACCAGGTCTATCTTTGTTTAAGAGGCAAAAAAATATTTCGGCATGAAATGTTTATTTATTTACACATTGTGTAAACATCAGGGCGTTATGATAAGTGTTTTAGACATTATTGGCCAGAGTTAAACATTTTATGGCACTAGGATGTTTTCATTCCAATTCTGAAAAGTGCTTGAAAATAAAAAATGTTTTTTGTACAAGCATGTTTTTTACCAGTGTTGCAAAATTGCATATTAAAATGCAATTTCAGAAATAAAAAGATTAAATATGTGATTAATTTGCAATTAATTTCAAGTTAACTATACAAATTTTAATCGCAATTAATCGCATAATTTTAAATCGTTTGACAGCCCTAGTTTAAATACTTGGATTTGCTCTAAAATTATGATCTTTTTTTGTGTGCTTTTTAGATCCACCAAAGAGTGATCCTCCTCCTCCTCAGGTGGTCCCTGGGAATGCGGCAGTTGCCGTGTTGAACGTGCTTCCTCCTCCTCCTCCTCCTCAGCTCAGCCTTCTTCACCATCAGTATCCCATGCAGCGCCTGCAGGGACCCCTGCCAGTCAGCTTGCAGCCCGCAGCCCCCTACGCCATGCCCCCTCAGGTCCCCATGCACCTCCACCCTGCAGTGACACTGCTTCAGGTGCCTACTGTGGCCACCCAGGGCCTCCCGCCGCCTCCTCCGCCACCCCCTCCCATGCAGGCTGGGAACCAGACTATAGCAGCTGCAGCACAACCTGAGGGACACACAGCTCAGGTACAGTAGAAGTAGAAACTAGATGACTTCACTGTCAGTCTGATCAGCTTCAGTAGCAAGTTGCGTTTATCAGAGTAAAACAATAGTCAAGCAATCCTCATCTCTCCATCACTCTAGATGGTGAGCGCAGTCGTAGGCTACGGCAAATCATCCCTTCTCCCCACGCCAGCAAAAGTGGCCGTGGCAACAGTGTCCCAGGTTCCTCCAGCACCCAGTCAGGTGATGCCGTCCTCTACAACTCAGTCCAGCCAGCACAGCAAGGCTCAGGCTGATAGCTCCAAAAAAGAAAAGGTTTCAAACACCAACCATATACCAGTATGGGTTATTTTAGTTCTCTTTAAGCAATCATGTTTTTTCTCTTTGTGCTGCAGAAACAACAGATCCAAGAGAAAGCTATAAATGAAGTGAAGACAGCCATCAAACCATTTTATCAAAAGAAGGAAATCACAAAGGAGGAGTACAAGGAGATTGTCCGCAAAGCAGTAGAGAAGGTACACACACACACACACACACACACACACACACACACACACACACACACACACACACTTTTTTAAATACGGGAGGACCGTGCCTTGACTTCCATTAATTTTCAACCCTTTTTATGGCCTTACCCTGACCCTAACTTAACCTTTACCAGTATATGCCTAATCCCACCCTAAACCTAATTGACACCTTAGTCCTATACCCAACCCCAGTTCAAAAAAATGAGGACCAAAAAAGGTCCTCACTTTACTAGTAAAATGAGCAAAAAAATTCTCACTTAGCTGCAAGTACCAGTACACACACACATCTTTGTTTTAAATACTGTGGGCCGTGCTTTCACTTCCATTCATTTTAAACCCTTTGTAGGGTTTATCTCCAGAAAACTGCCAGTCTGCCAGTATTTTCTGTAAAAAAGCCAACGGTTCAGAGCTGTGCGTGGCGTGAGGCAGTGCGCAGCTGAAAGGTGGTGTTACTGCTAGCTTGGTGTGTAGCACCGTTCAGCATTTCATTTTTCTTCTGTCTTCCTGAGAAAGTTCCTCAGAACAGGGCTTCTGTGTTTATCTAGTCTATGAAGAAGGTTGCATGTTTTCTTCTGGCTCTTCTCCACATGTCAGCAGTCTTAAAAGCTTCCAGCAGCAGCTCTTTATTTGGGTCAGGTGTGCACCCGCAGGCAGGAGACAGGAGTGACCGTGCGCTGCTGATGGAACAAGTGTGACAGTTTAGATCAGGGGTTAAAGTTTTCCGTCGCTGCGACGGATTTCCGTCATTTGGAAAATGAGCGCAAATTGTTCCGTCTACACTTTTTATTCAAGGTTTTAATCTGAAGCTGCTCTCAACCAATGAAACCTGGCAGAACCGGAACATTAGCCAATCAGAAAGAGAGTATGGCGCGTCTTTGCAAAGCGGACATCTGCCAATCTGAGCTTTATTGGTGTTCAATCATAACTTTTGGAAGAACATCTCAAACTGGCCACAGATGCATGAATGACAGTAGCGGTGATCAATTTATGGTCATTTATGCAAACCAGCAGGTCAGGAAGTGGAACGGATTGACCATCTGACAACAACTTCCATCGGTCAGCAGTCTGCTGCTCCTGGAGTTAATTAATGAATTATTTCCACCTGTGGCCATGTCACCTGTCAGCGTTTATTCACTGGCTTCCAGCAGTTTGGCTGATAAACGCAGCGACTAACCAGGGACCTCCTCATTATTCACTGATATGTTTTAAAACTCCAAGAGTAAAGCGTTAGCTCAGGCTAATTCAGCGCTTTTTATTTTTTTTTGAGGAAGGGTCTGAATGTGAAACAATGTCCCACATTTGACTGGGTCCACATTGGAAAAAGTAATAAAATAGAATAAATAATTTCTCCTGTGCTTTTCTGAACCAAAAAAGGCAGAGCTGCAGTCAGAGCGGCTATCAGTCAATAAACAGCGTTCATCTAATGAGCCGCTGTGCACCGGGACACTCTTAATAAAATGACAAAGATTTTGATTATTGAGGAAACTACATCAAAAAAATAAACTGCAGCTACAACATGGACTGGAGAGCGGGTTCTAACTGGGTGAGGCCAGAGGTGATTCTCAGAGAGCTTTTATGACTCATTTTACTCCGACCCAAAAACACCTGCCAGACAGACGGTACTGCAGCCAAGATTACCTTCAACAATATTTAACTTTACGAAATACATTAACATTTTGCTAATTAAAATATTCATATTTAAAAGCAAGTTATGTTTTTTCTGATAAACCTTGAGCAATTTTATTAAACTTCTTAAAAATTTAACATCTCACCCTTCATGGATTTTCTATACCGGCTTTTCCCTACAGGTGTGACGTCAAGCCGTATCTGATGGGGAAACGCAGCTCGACGTCACACAGGGTCGTGGGGGTTGTGGGCTCCAGTCTCCAGTCACTGGGCTAGGATTTAACAGTTTTATTAAACTTCAAAAAAGCTAAATAATGCCTTTTTATAAACTCATGAGCTGTGATCATTAATTGTTGAGCAATAACGGGCAAAGCAGAGAGTGATTATTGTAATGTGTGATCTGTGTTAAACTAAAATGTATGACATCGTAGTGTTTATGTCCTGCATTGTCCAGGTTGTGGTTGACCTTGTATGTTCATAGGATTAATTTATACTAAATGTGACAGGGAGCCAGTGGACTTAATTTACAGGTGTGAAGTAGATGATGTGATGATGCAAGCTGCTGTCTTTTGCACTAGTTGTAGTTTATGGAGGTTTATGGAGGGAAGGGAGGGAAGGGAGCTGAAACTGTGAAGTGGACTGTGGACCAGTTTGGCTAAAGTTTGAAGGAAGAACTTGATGCTGCCGAGATGAAAGTTAACCAGGTGATGTTCTGGATGTGGGAAGTGAAGGAGATTATTAGAGGCTGTCCAGGATGACACCAAGGCTCTGAAGCTGAAAGGTGGGACAGAGACAGGAATGGTCATTGCATATTGTAAACTACCAGATCTGGTTAAAGTTGACTTTGCACAATAAGCAAGAGAGGAAACTAATGTGGCATGATGTCCATGGTCCCGGGAATATATGGGCCGACTCGAAAAAAATGTCAGTCAAACTGATTATTTTTGCTTTAACCCATGGTTTAGACAGATGAGAATGGGTCAGTTTATATAGATTACTGAAATCTGCATCATGAATAATTCACTATTTAATATTGAATATGTTGAGACAGGGATTATTTGGACACCAGGATGGGGGGTGGAGTGAGTCAGTTTGGATGGGTGTTCTTTCCTCCAATCTGCCCACTGAGTGCTGCACCTGGTAGTCTTTGTGGTTGTCCAGTGCAGCAGGGTGGTGCAGGGCACTGCTGTGAACAGTGTGGCCTGCACCACCTGCCCGAGGCTCTGTGGAAGTACCCTGGGTTTGCATTTGGAAGCTATGTACTTCTGTTTTGGAAAAATCGCCTCTACTCTTGGTTCTGCATTACAAACTGCATACCTGTCCTCTGAGTCAGTCTCATGATGGATTGAGGCTGCTGCCAGCAGGTATGCAGGGATTTTACCTGGCAGGTAGGGGCTCCCTCCTTTTGAGATGCAGCCTTCCTGATCACACGTGCAGTCAGATTGAAAATCTGATTGAACTTTTTCCATCCTCATCTCAGCTATTGAGAGCTCAGGTTTTGCAGCGTTCTGTCATTGCAACGTCATCTGTACCTGTGAATACTTTTTAGTCTCCAGTTGTGATTTTTGCTGACAAATCCAAGCTTCTCTAGTGGGATTTTTAATGAAGTTGACCAATCTCTGAATCTTTTTATCACAGGCAGTCAGGTTGAGTTTCACATTCAACTTATCTGGAGACGAGCAGATGAGATCAGCAACTACTGTAAAGCTGTAGGATTCTGACCCCATCCCTGCTGTTGTTAAAACAAAATCAAACCGCTGCAAAATATTTACTGAAGGCAACAACACATATTCCAATAAATGTCCAGCTATGTGTGTATATTTAGTTATAGATATATTGCAACTCTTCTATGTGCGTGTAGAAACAGGTGCACCAGTTGACTCTCCCTGTGGCTGGTCTCAACTCTCAGTTTTAAGTGTTAAAATTCTTCTTTTTTCTTCAAGGAAATATTAGAGATTTAGCATTTTGATCCCCACATTTGGGGGAAAGCGTTTATTCAGAGGTGCCTTTTTGTTATTACCTTGAGAAAAGAAAAACACGTCGAGATAAATATTGTATATCGACGTTCAGCCTAAAAATATTCAATTCAATTCAATTTTATTTATATAGCACCAATTCATGAAGCATGTCATCTCAAGGCACTTTACAAAGTCAAATTCAATCAGATTATACAGATTGGGTCAAATATAGAGATATTATTTTTGGTCCATATCGTTTAGCTATCTGACACTAAATGATGCTCTACACAAAACACACGAAGCTCATTAAGTGTCTAATCAGATAAATGCATTTATATATATTTATGCAGAAAAGTCTTGGGTTAGATAACTGTTATGACAAATCAGGTTAGAAACTTGTTTACATAAAACACAATGAGTCTGCATCTGAATACAGATGTGTAGCAAATTTTGGGTCAGACGATGAGGTCAACTTTAAAGTTATATCAAGTCTAAAACGAATGAAACCAGAATGAGTCCAAGCATCTGAAAATAAGCCTCTATAGTAGATTGGCACAGGTTATTAACCCCATCAGTATCTCCTCTGCTAAGGTCTGAAATCATGAACTCCAGTTGTTCCAATGTTGTTCCTGTCATGTGTGCGACACTATCTGAAGATAATGGATGGATGGATGGATGGATGGATGGATGATCCATCTGTTTTGCAAAGGCCTGAGAGGTTTGGTGGAGATTATTGGTGAGGGAACAGCATCATGAAGACTAAGGAACATAGCAGACAGATCAGGGAGAAAATTGTAGGGAACTTTATAGCAGGGTTATTTTCTAAAAAACAAACTCCCAAGCTGTGAATTTCACACAGAGCTCTTTTCAATCCATCGTCTCAATGGAGGGAGGATGACCGCACTTCAGACCCACCAAGACATGGACATCCACCCAAACTGACAGGCCAACAAGGAGACCATGAATGACAGAGAAGGCCCATGGTAACTGTGGAGGAGCTGTAGAGGTCCACAGCTCAAGTGGAGGAATCTGTCGACTTGACTAGTTGTGGAAAAGTGGATGGAGTAAACAGCTAGTACAGCAACCCATAAGAAGTCCTGTTTGCAGCAAGTAACGTCTATAAGAAAGGGAACCAATGGCTGTCTAGGCAGATGGGACCAAAATCAACTTGTTGGCCTATATGCAGAACACAATGTGTGGTGGGAAACTAACTTCTCATACCTGTGATCACAAAATAGTTTTATTCCGTTTGGAGCAGTGGGCGGGCATCCGAGGAACAGCACTGGAGTGGTTCAGGTCCTACCGGAGTCATCGTACCTTTAGTGTCAGTCTGGGAAATACTGTGTCCTCCACTGCTCCTCTTTCATATGGAGTTCCTCAGGGTTCAGTTTTAGGCCCCCTTCTTTTTACTCTCTATCTGCTCACACTTGGATCCATCCTTTGGAAGCACGGTGTCTCCTTTCATTTTTTCTATGCAGATGATATCCAGATCTATGTGCCATTGAGGCAAAAAAACAGACTGTCAGATCTCTGTTGAAACTTCTTGGTGACTTGAAGGCGTGGATGGCTTTGATCTTTTTAAGTTTTAATAAATAAATAAAAAAAGACAGGTGATGGTTTTTGGTGGTTCATCAGAGAGTCTGCCTTTAGACCTGGATTATAGTCAGTTTATAAAGCCGATGGCGACAAACCTGGGTTTTCAGATGAATAACACCTTACCTTCAATAGCCAGATCAAAGCTGTTGTCAAATCCAGGTTTTTTTCAGCTTCAGCAGTTGGCCAAAATAAAGTCCATGCTGAGCAAAGCACACTTTGAGACAGCGATCCACGCCTTTGTGACCACTTGGCTGGACTACTGTAAAGCACTTTATTTTGGTGTTAGTGGATCTTTAATTGCACGTCTGCAGGTGGTTCAGAATGCTGCTGCACGACTTTTAACTAAGACACGGAAGTTGAGACTATCTCCCCGTGTTAAGCTCACTTCACTGGTTAGTTTTAGGATTCATTTTAAAATGATTTTATTTATTTTCAAATCTTTAAATGGCCTTACCCCATCCTACATCTCTGATTTCCTACATCATTATGTACCGCACCGTTCTCTCTGGTCAGCTGACCTTTTACTCTTGTCTGTGCCGACAACCAATCACAGAGGACCAAGCTTTCTCTGTAGCCGGTCCCAAACTCTGGAATGATTAACCACATGCTTCCTCTTTGACCATTTTTAAATCTCTTTTAAAGACTCATCTTTTTACATTGGCTTTTAATATTCAACAGGATGTTGGGGTTTGTTGATTTTTATGCCAGTTTTTTTCTGTTTATTTTCCTATATTGTTTTTATCAATATTACTGATTTCTATGGTGTTTATATTTGTTTTTTGTACAGCACTTTGGTCTCTGTGTGTTTTAAAGTGCTTTATATATAAAATTGGATTGGATCCCTACTGTGAAACCTGGTGGTAGCATCATGCTGTGAGGATACTTTGATTCTCTTTGCAAGCAGCAGCATTTTAGGTTATTCAAGGGTTAACGTGGAGAAATCCACTCCAAAAGAACAAGCCTAAATCATACAGTTTTTGTTTGGTTTATTAGCTAGAGGGTAGTATTCAGAAAATACAATTGAATTTTCTTTCTCCTCCCCAGGTCTGTAACAGCAAGAGCGGAGAGGTGAATTCCAGCAAGGTGGCCAACCTGGTGAAGGCCTACGTGGACAAATACAAACACGCACGAAAGAAATGAACCTCCGCTGATCTGTTGCTCCCGGGGGCGGCAGTTTCCCTCAGACCTGTTCTGCTGATCTGATCAAGTGCAATTTCCTCCTGCTGGAATTTGGCCTCCAACCTGAAAGATGACGGAGAGCCAGCATTTTCCTTTCTTTGTGATAAATATACCTTTTATTGAAATTTTGTTTTCTATAGATTTTCATATTTTGTTAGAAAAGAATGACCTGATCACAAATTGTAATGCAAGAGCCCTTTATTTTGCTTAGATAATGGGACTTGGGGAGCTGCTGTAGAGAGAGCAGCATATCTTTGAGAGATTCGTGAAGATGCTCTCTTTGAAGAGTGTGTTGTGAAGAGCATCCTAATTTCACAGCTTGATTCAATATCATCAATGTTCCTTTTAAAAAGAATTATGTAATATTTCACATGAAAGCCGACTTAAAAAGGGCTTTTGTCTTTAATACTCTGTGGCCCAATGAGGGCCTTCAATCTGAGGGCTGTGATTGTAATCAGGACTCTGATTGGATACAAAGTCAGATGCCCAATCAGAAGTGAGCGTGAGGTTCCGAGGTGAATGTGTAATATCAATGTGTGTACGTGAGCTGTGCAAAGTATCTGGAAAGTAGTGAAATAAACTAGATGCTTCCTGCTGTGCTGTGTTTGTCAGAGGCTTCCTACCGATCAGGTGGTGCGGGGGGGTATAAACAGCTCTGAGCCACAGGGTGGGGGTAATGCTCCTGGATTAGTGGAAATGCTTAATGCTCATTTCAGTTTGGGTGAGGTTTATTTCTCTGTGTAAAAAAAAAATGTTAAATTGTCTGAATGGAAACGTGATTATTGGGCAGCGATGATTAAAGACAGCAAGGATTTCACGTAACATGTCTAATTAGCTCCTGGATTGGTCACCATTTAAAGTTGGATCTTTTCTCCTTGAAAATTAAAGATCTAATAAAGTTGATTTCATCTTATTTTCCTGCCTTGTATGTTGTGTTGGCTTTAATATCTGTTGTTTTTTTAGTTTAACATAAGACGGATAGCCTTAACCCAATGGTCCAGCAGACAGTCACTGATGCCCTCTACGAGGAGGCTAAAGACCTAAAGGTCATTGCTTTATCCCAGCACATTAACGGAAGCTTGTTTGGCAGGAAGGAAACCTGGTAGAAAAACCAGAGATTAGTGCATCGTTGGCAGGAATTGTGGGGAAGGGATTGTCAGGAAGATGGAGGAGTTGTACATCTAATCATGAACATGGTCATTTGAAGTTTCGTCTCATAAAATGGAGCAAATCCCCCTAGTTCGGCCAACTTGCAAGTAGGATGAGTTCTCCATAGTGCAGGGCCAAGCAATTTCTTAGCACTTTTTCCAGTTTGTATCTGCCTAAACCTGTACCACCTGTAGAGGTGGGCCGCTTCCTTTAGTGTTTGATCACAAACTGAACACTGGTGCTCTTAATGGGATAATTGCCTTGGATGTGAAAGGATTGGAGGTACAGCTGAAGCCGTCTACAAGAAGAGACGGAGCAGAGTACAATTGTGTTGGGGATGCAGCATCAGAGCCTATGACTTAAAAAAAGTTTATAAAGAACGCTTACCACTCTGGAACCTGAATATGATTAAAACTTCACTGTTTAGTTTTGTTTTCTTTAGCTTTCATGTAACCAGGCTGAGATAATTACGAGAGACCCAGCCAAGTATGCCCCAGCATAGTTACATCACAAAAGATACATTAAAAGCAAGAGATGTTTAAGGGTTTTGGTGTTAATCATTACATAGATGGCTTCTTGTCACCACAGAAAAATGTAGAAATGCACGTTGAAAGATTTTGAGTTTGACTCTTGCTCTGTTTTTTGTTCTGTTAAAACAGTTCCATATCTAGACTTGTAAACGTCTAGATATGGAACTGTTTGGACATCCAGATATTTTGTTTGGACATCCAGAAAACGTTTTTGGTTTGAAATAAGTATGTCTAAATGACATATTTAGACATACTTACTATTTAGACATACTAAATGAGTCATAGGTTATATTTAGGAGAAATCTTGTTCTAAAGCAAACCTTTTCTTCATGTCTAACCAGACCTCTCAACTTTTATCAAAAGTTAGGAGTGAGATTATGCTAATTTGGGGGCGGGGCTTGTTTGGGGGCGTGGCTAACCTGACCCTGGAAGAGCCGGTGTAGTCAACTCCATCTCATTTTTATCCCACCAGACAATGAAGTAGACATGTATTACTTGTGTTAAAAAGAGAAAGAGACGTATTAATACTTTATTGTTCAGTTAATGGATTAAAACATAAATAATACACAATTGTTCAAATAATACTGATTAAAATAAGTAGTTTTAAGTTATTGACCGAATTATTACACTGTTACACATTCATCTATGGGTTGCTTATCATTGTAAATCTATAACCTGATTGGTGAATCAGGCTGAGTTTCATCAAGCCTTTATGATCCCCTCAGCAGCAACACTGAAGCACACAGAGGTTCCCGCTGCGTCTTTACGCACGATCCAGCTGCTGATGTCTCCCTCCTTTCAGCTCAATGCACTTCTAGACTGTTACAGTTTATAACATTCTCATCACCTTTCACAGCGGCAGGTTTCTCAGTCAGTCGCCGCGCTGACCAGACAAATCTCTATTGCTCTCGTCAGTGCGCTCTGGGCGCACTGACGCCCAGAAAGCACCTGCTCCGAGTCCGAGGGAAAGGAGGGGAGGGAGAGGAGCAAGCGCGGAGGCACAGAAATACGGTGCATGTAGTTAAAAAATGCAGAACTAATAAAAACGAAACTTATAAACAGACTAAGTGGCGTTTTAAACTGCATCTGGATAGCAGAACTGTTTTATTATCCAGTGTGCAGCCATTACTGGTTCTGAATGAACCGGTCATCTGGCAGCAGCTCCGCCCCCTCTCCTCCTGTGTACGCGGTACAGGACCTTACCGGCTTACTTTCACCACTGTTAAGACTAAGATTATTCATAACTATGATTACTCTTCCTGCTGCTCTGTTAACACGAACTGCAGCAGGAATTACTGATGGCCACAAGCTGTGAAAGAAGCCCAAACAGCTCAGCAGAAGGCAGAGTTTTGTCGTCCGCAGACCAGAGGGGCTTTGTGATTTTTATGCGTGAGAAATGCCATGTGTTGCGTGTGAGCGTGTGAAGTTAGTGAAATGCGTGTGTCACACGGTCAATGCGTGAGAGTTGAGAGCTATGTGTCTAACATTCAGTTTTGGATGTTTCTTAGGAAGTCTGATTGTAGGCCTGTTTCTACCTAGCCTCGTGAGACCATCCTGATCTCGCGAGCTTTCAAGGTTTCACTCGCAGATCAGTCTGGCTACTCTCCGTTGAAGAAAATTTGGAGCCGTTCACCAAACGAACGTCCAATCAGCGTTGGCTTTGAGGCGGGTTGAGGTGTGACGCAACGGGAAGCGCGACAGTTCAGTCTAAAGAACATGGCGGCTTCAGCCGATGAAACTAGCGTTAGCGTGGCTATCGAGCAAGTTTTAATCGGAATTACAGAGTATCTCTTTGCTGAGCTAACGAGCCTTTACCTGCAGCAGCAAGAGTAGCTTGGCTTGTGGTTGTGTTTTCGTCGTCGCTCGTAACAGAGGACGAATCTGATTGGTTTATTTGGCCTGTCTATCACCAACATAGGCCAATCAGCTAACCAGTATTTTCGCCCCTTCCCAAAATTACTTCAACGGAAGGTCTCCAGATGGATATGCGGAGCAAATCTATCTGGCGGAGTCAGGTAAGTTTCTACCCAGGTTGAGCCTCAAAAAAATATATTTACTGACAACTAGTTTCAAACGTATGACTCTATCAGAGCTATCAAGTAATTTAATGTAATATTAAAATCTGGGGCATGTTAACTTTTCTATTCAATTCAATTAAATTTTATTTATATAGCGCCTGAAACATGTCATCTCGAGGCACTTTACAAAGTCAAATTGAATCAGATTATACAGATTGGTCAAAAATGTCCTATATAAGGAAACCAGTTGATTGCTTCAAAGTCCCGACAAGCAGCATTCACTCCTGGGGAACCGTAGAGCCACAGGAAGAGTCATCTGCATTGTACATGGCTTTGCAGCAATCCCTCATACTGAGCAAGCATGAAGCGACAGTGGAAAGAAAAAAACACCCAAGGAAAAACCTCCAGCAGAACCAGAACCGGGCTCAGTATGAACGGTCATCTGCCTCGACCGACTGGGGTTACAGAAGACAGAGCAGAGACACAACAAGAGAGACAAAAAAGCACAGAAGCACACATTGATCTAGTAATCTGTTCTACATTAGATGGTAATAGCGGGTGAGCCGTCTTCTCTGGATGATGTCACAGTTAACAGAACGCCAGACCAGGTGTACCTACTATGAAGAAAAAAGAGAGAACAAAAAGTCAAAGGCTGAAATGACGACAGTCATTTCAATGCAATGCAATGCAAAACTGGAGAACAGTAGAAATCAGTAAAGTGAGAAAAATAGACCCTGATGTCCTCCAGTAGCCTAAGCCTATAGCAGCATAACTATAGTGGTAGCTCTGGGTAACATGGGAGAGGAGCCTGATAGCTAAAGGATCTGCCTCCCATTCTACTTTTAGAGACTCTAGGAACCACCAGCAGACCTGCAGTCTGAGAGCGAAGTGCTCTGTTAGGAACATACGGGGTAATCAGAGCTCTGATATATGATGGAGCTTGATTATTAAGGGCTTTATCCGTGAGAAGAAGAATTTAAAATTCTATTCTTGATTTAACAGGAAGCCAATGAAGGGAAGCTAAAATTGGAGAAATATGATCCCTCTTGTTGATTTTCATCAGAACTCTTGCTGCAGCATTTTGGATCAGCTGAAGACTGAACTATTTTGTGGGAACAAATTAGTATTTCATGGTAACAAATTAATATTTTGTGGGAACAAATTAGTATTTCATGGCCACAAATTAGTATTTCGTGGGAACAAATTAATATTTCGTGGGAACAAATTAATATTTCATGGCCACAAATTAGTATTTTGTGGGAACAAATTAATTTTTCGTGGGAACAAATTAATATTTTGTGGGAACAAGTTAATATTTTGTGGCCACAAATTAGTATTTCGTGGGAACAAATTAGTATTTTAATGGGAATAAATTAGTATTTTGTGGGAACAAATACATTTTTCGTGGGAACAAATTAATATTTTGTGGAAACAAATTAGTATTTCGTGGGAACAAATTAGTATTTTGTGGGAACAAATTAGTATTTCATGGGAACAAATTAGTATTTCGTGGGAACAAATTAATATTTCATGGCCACAAATTAGTATTTTGTGGGAACAAATTAATTTTTCGTGGGAACAAATTAGTATTTCATGGGAACAAATTAGTATTTCGTGGGAACAAATTAATATTTCATGGCCACAAATTAGTATTTTGTGGGAACAAATTAATTTTTCGTGGGAACAAATTAATATTTTGTGGGAACAAATTCATATTTTGTGGAAACAAATTAGTATTTCGTGGGAACAAATTAGTATTTTGTGGGAACAAATTAGTATTTCGTGGGAACAAATTAGTATTTCGTGGTAACAAATTAATATTTTGTGGCCACAAATTAGTATTTCGTGGGAACAAATTCGTATTTCGTGGGAACAAATTAGTATTTCATGGGAACAAATTAGTATTTCGTGGTAACAAATTAATATTTTGTGGGAACAAATTAATATTTTGTGGGAACAAATTAATTTTTCGTGGGAACAAATTAATATTTTGTGGGAACAAATTAATATTTTGTGGCCACAAATTAGTTTTTTGTGGGAACAAATTATTATTTCATTGGAACAAATTAGTATTTTGTGGGAACAAATACATTTTTCGTGGGAACAAATTAATATTTCGTGGGAACAAATTAATATTTTGTGGGAACAAATTAGTATTTCGTGGGAACGCTGTATCTCTTTTTTCTCCCATGTCAGTTCTGGGGCTGCTTACGTTAAAACTGACAACCCTATTTAAAAAATACTTTGCATAATTTATATATTTCTTATGACTATTTTGGGAAATGATTTTGAAAAGTTCGTGGAAGTTACGTTGTCATCGCAAAGTCAAGTAAGCTAGTGGTTGCCGAGTAAAGAGCTATCCACTTGTGGCAGCAGACTAGTACATTTACAGAGTCAGTCTAATGATAAAAACGAGGAGGAAATATGGCACAAAAACGAATTTCGGATTTTTTTTTAAAACCACCTCCAGTGAAGAAAACGAGTAGTACAGTAACCAAGACAACAGAGAGCAGCCGAAGTGAGGAGACTGTCCGCCCGCGTCTGATGGCATGTGCACCGGCAGGCCCAGCCCCTACACCCGCAACCCAACCAAGTGTGACTGGATTAGACAAGCCCTTCCAGCCAACATCCGGTTTCAAATTTTCTGCACGGCGTTGTGGTAATGAAACATTCTCACGTTCTGTGGCACCGGCTTGGTTTGCTAGATGGCAGTGGCTGCATTATGTGGAAGATACTGATCACATTTTGTGTTTTGTTTGTCTGAAAGCAATCGGAAAAAAAGTCATACCTAGAGACAAATCTAAGAAAGACAACCCCTTTATAAATGCCGGCTTTTCAAATTGGCGTAAAGCCACTGAAAAATTCAATGAGCATGAGAGATCAGAGTTGCACAGCGAGTCAATACAAAAGTTGGCGGCTTTGGATGACATCCCCATAGATGCTCGCTTATCCAGCGCTCATGCCAGAAAGCAGGCTACTGCCCGACACTGTTTGGAGCTTCTCTGCAGGACCATCCGATTCCTTGGCAGCAAGGGAATTGCCTTCAGGGGCGACACAGCACGTGAAGGAATACTATATGAACTGATGCTGGAGCACACCTATGATCTCCCTGAAGAAAGAAAGTGGATAGAAGGAAGAGACAACTGGATGTCAGACACTATACAAAATGAAATAATTGAAAAGTTTGCTCACGCTATCCACAGGGAAATTATTGCGCGCTCATCGCACTGCAAATTTTAAGGCCTTACAGCTGACGGCACAACTGACCTTAGCACCCCTGAGCAGTTTTCCTGCAGTCTGAAATATGTTGACAGCAGCCTTGAGCCTCACACTGTGTTTTGGGTATTTTATAATGCCCGTGACAGCACTGGAGAAACTCTTTTCAGTTGCATCACGGATATTTTTTTAAGGCTAAACATCCCTATTGAACGCATCGGAGGATTTTGTTTTGACGGAGCAGCTAATATGTCAGGGTGTTTTTCAGGCGTGCATTTCGGCTTAAAGAGGTAAACCCGCACTCACTTTATGTGCATTGCAGCAACCACTCCCTGGATTTGATTCTCTAAGAAGCAACGCGGGAAGTGAGTCTTGTGGCTGATACTTTGAACTTTGTTCAGGGTGTTTCATCCGTCATAAGAGAGTCATCAAAGCGAAAACAACTCTACCAATCGTTTTTTGGCTGTGATGAGGTTGCTGTCAACATCTTAGGCCTTTGCCCAACAAGATGGTGTATTCGTGACATGTCCATTAAACGCGTCACTGCAGCTTACCCTACTCTCCTGACTACACTGCATGAGCTGAAGGATGACAAGAGTGTCAGGGGGACAGCAGAGCAAAGATTGGGGGACTCTACAAACAGGCTTTAAAAGGAAGAACATATTTTGCTCTTTATTCTATACCCTCAGCAGGATTCTTGAGGGAGCATGGGAGTTTGCCCAACCAGTCTACATGTGTTTTGTGGATCTGGAGAAGGCATTCGACCGTGTCCCCCGGGGGATCCTGTGGGGGGTACTCCGGGAGTATGGAGTACCGGACCCTTTAATAAGGGCTGTCAGGCAGTGTTGCCAACTCCTCAGTAAGGAAAGTAGCTATTGGCTGAGCTAAAAGTCGCTAGAAGTCGCTGAATGACGTCATCGCCTAATTTGCATAATCTGCCACATGATGTGATGTGCATGTTATTGAAACTGTGGGACAAATAACGTCGTTAGAGAGAGACAAAAAGTGACTAAAAACACTCAGAATATATAGAGCTACTTTTTTCTGTCCATTAATGTTTATTTATTTTATTTAATTTTTTTAAATAATGATTATTTTATTACAATAATAACCCTCCTCCTTTACCCGGGCTTGGGACCGGCAAAATGAAACATAAAGAGACACTATAGCGGAGTTACAATTTTTTCCTTTTTTCAACTTTTCTTTTTAACTTTTTCCTTTTTCTCTTGTGGTCCACTAAGGAGCCAACAAAACACGGTAAAACATGAACATGTGGCTGTGTGAATCAAATGCCGTTATTTATTTAGGATAAAACATTTCAAATTCAGTTATTTATTTTAGACCAAATAACATTTTACATTTACATCCCGCTCGCTCCCGACCTGAATGTAAACCAGAGCGGGGCGGCACGGCGTGATCAACCTGCGCTGTCAATCCCGGCGCATGTACGCTTCATTTGCAGTCTGGAGGCTGAGGGTAAACATGCTGTGGCTCTGACTGCCGCGCTGAGAGGGTGACAGGGACTCCTGCGGGAGCGGGATAACAGTGCTGGGACAGGGGAGGCGCCCCACGGCAGCAACTGCACGTATCGTAGGAATGATACGTGCTTTCACGTTAGTCTCCAGTGACACCAGAAAAGTCGCTAGATTTGTCGCTAGTCGCTTTTTTGAAAAAGAGTCGCTGGAGGGGTCTGAAAAGTCGCTAAATATAGCGACAAAGTCGCTGAGTTGGCAACACTGCTGTCAGGTCTCTGTATGACCGGTGTCAGAGTCTGGTCCGCATTGCCGGCAGTAAGTCGGACTCGTTTCCGGTGAGAGTTGGACTCCACCAAGGTTGCCCTTTGTCACCGATTCTGTTCATAACTTTTATGGACAGAATTTCTAGGCGCAGCCAAGGTGTTGAGGGGATCCGTTTTGGTGGCCTTAGGATTGCGTCTCTGCTATTCGCGGATGACGTGGTCCTATTGGCTTCATCAGGGCATGATCTACAGCTCTCACTGGAGCGGTTCGCAGCCGAGTGCGAAGCGGCCGGGATGAAAATCAGTAGCCTCGTGAGACCATCCAGATCTCGCGAGCTTTCAAGGTTTCACTCGCAGATCAGTCTGGCTACTCTCCGTTAAAGAAAATTTGGAGCCGTTCACCAAACGAACGTCCAATCAGCGTTGGCTTTGAGGCTAGTTGAGGTGTGACGCAACCAGAAGCGCGTCAGTTCAGTCTAAATAACATGGCGGCTTCAGCTGATGAAACTAGCGTTAGCGTGGCTATCGAGCAAGTTTTATCGGAATTACAGAGTATTTCTTTGCTGGGCTAACGAGCCTTTACCTGCAGCAGCAAGAGTAGCTTGGCTTGTGGTTGTGTTTTCGTCGTCGCTTTGTTACGAGCGACGACGAAGCATGTTGAAGAGTACGTCACATGCTTCGTTGATCTGATTGGTTTATTAGGCTTGTCTATCACCAACATAGGCCAATCAGCTAACCAGTATTTTCGCCCCTTCCGAAAATTACTTCAACGGAAGGTTTCCAGATGGATATGCGAAGCAAATCTATCTGGCGGCGTCAGGTTAGAAAATCAGTGCCTCCAAATCCGAGACCATGGTCTTGAACCGGAAAAGGGTAGAGTGCCTTCTCCGGGTTGGGGAGGATGTCCTGCCCCTAGTGGAGGAGTTCAAGTATCTTGGGGTCTTGTTCACGAATGAGGGGAGGATGGAGCGGGAGATCGACAGGCGGATTGGTGCAGCGTCTGCTGTGAAGCGGGCGCTGTACCGATCCGTTGTGGTGAAGAGAGAGCTGAGCCAAAAGGCGAAGCTCTCCATTTACCGGTCGATCTACGTTCCTACCCTCATCTATGGTCACGAGCTTTGGGTCGTGACCGAAAGAACGAGATCCCGGATACAAGCGGCTGAAATGAGTTTTCTCCGTAGTGTGTCTGGGCTCCCCCTTAGAGATAGGGTGAGGAGCTCAGTCATCCGGGGAGGACTCAGAGTAGAGCCGCTGCTCCTCCACGTCCAGAGGAGCCAGTTGAGGTGGCTCGGGCATCTGGTCAGGATGCCTCCTGGACGCCTCCCTGGTGAGGTGTTCCGGGCACGTCCCACCGGGAGGAGGCACAGGGGAAGACCCAGGACACGCTGGAGGGACTATGTCTCCCGGCTGGCCTGGGAACGCCTTGGGATTCCTCCTGAGGTGCTGGCCCAAGTGGCTGGGGAGAGGGACGTCTGGGCCTCCCTACTGAAGCTGCTACCCCGCGACCTGACCCCGGATAAGCGGAAGAAGACGGACGGACGGACGAACATATTTTGGTCTTTTATGCTGCCACGCCCTGTTCGAGCCCTGTGAAGCAGTTGCCACAAGCCTACAGAGTGCCACAGCAAGTGTGCAAGGTGCACTGGAATGCACAGGTGTGCTGAGGGAACAAATAGCCACACTCTGGGATGATGCAGTTGTGGACAAGCTGATCCACAAGGTTGAAACCTGCCCATCACAAACCTCCCTGAAAATGCCAGACATCACCACCACTAGAGTGAGCAAAAACCCAGCTTGCCTTCGCCAAACTAGAGAGCCAGAGGCAGTGGCACATGGCACAGAAACAGTGGATTCAGGACATCAGGACCTCTGCAATTCTCCCTGGCATGCTCTCAATCAACGTCTGGACCAAAGCCTGACTGATAGCAGTCCATTCTTGCACAATCAATGCTTGCATTTTGTCAGAATTCCCAGGTTTTCGTTTTTCCACCCGTCTCTTGATGATTGACCACAAGTTTTCAATGGGATTAAGATCAGGGGAGTTTCCAGGCCATGGACCCAAAATCTCTGTTTTGTTCCCTGAGCCAGTTAGATATAAGTAAGTAAGTAAGTAAGAAAGTAAGTAAAATTTATTTATATAGCACTTTTCTCAGATGAAAATCACAAAGTGCTTCACAGTAAAATACAAATACAAAAAACAGTATACAGCAATACTTAAACAGCATTATAAAACAAAATGGAAAACATACAAACGAAACCATAAAAACCACATGTCTAATTAAAAGCCTGCTTGAATAGGGTAGTTCATTGTTATT
Organism: Fundulus heteroclitus; assembly: GCF_011125445.2. NCBI lineage: Eukaryota > Metazoa > Chordata > Actinopteri > Cyprinodontiformes > Fundulidae > Fundulus > Fundulus heteroclitus. The sequence continues at coordinate 66,107 of NW_023396923.1, forward strand.
GTTTTGAGGCGGGTTTTTCGCGCATGCGCGCCGGACTGGTAGGCAAAAGGCGAACACAATGGCGGACGCAAACAGAGAAACTGACGAGTTCTCCGCGTATTTTTCTTCTTTAGATAACGTACTACAAGATCGTTATAAGAGTAAGTTGATGGTTGATGGTATCAGATTGCCAGATCCACACAGCAAAAGCCTTAAGGGACAGAGCGAGTCTGTGAAATGCTGGCCAAGCGCTCCGTACCATGACATATACAGCTGCCTTATAAACATGGCAGGCCAGTACAGACAGAGAGCACGAAAGCCATGAAACCACTGGACGGCTACAATTATTTTAAATCGGGAAAAAGGCTCCAGCAACGCCCGCGACGCCATGAGGGATTAATCGGTCAGAAAATGGATGGATGGATGGATGTTGTTCACACATGTTTGTGCAACAGCACAAAGCGGCGTCGGACACAGGCCGCGTCTCAGCAGAGGCCCGGTAGGTTAAAAAAAAAAAAATTTTTCACTACGGATTATTTAGGTGTTTTTGTCTTGTTAAAATGGGTGGCGGTGTCGGCGACATTGCAGCGTAAACACAGAAGTACTAGCGCCCGTGAACCGGGGCGTAATGGCAGCAGCAGCTGCTGTAGCCCCTGCTGCTAGCTGCTGCTAGCCGCCCCGGCCCGGCCCGTGTAGCCGGGCCGGGGCGCCGGCCCGTGTAGTGTTTACGCAGCAGCCGCTGGCTGCTGCCGCAGCCCGTGAACTGGCAGAGCAGCCGCTGCCTGCTCCGCCGCTGCTGCTTGGCTGCTGCTGCTACCGCTTCTCCGGCCCGTGTAGCGATCTGTGTACCCTCCGCCGCTATTTAAGTAGAACAATGACTAGTGCAGAATTAAGTTGTAATTTACCGGAGATGAAGTGTAGACTGCAAATTCTGTCGTAGTACGATGCCCCCCCAGTCCATAGGGAGTGTCTGCCTGCGCTCTTTTCATTGAAAATATCCATTTCTTTCTTCGTCCTTCCTCCTTTGGAAAACGACAGAAACGTACATCCAACGATTTGGAATGCCTCTCTGTGCAACCGGGAGCACAACAAGTCGTAGGCATTGCTTAGATTCCATAAATAAACAAAGTAAAAGTACGCTCTAAATCACCCGTTTTGTCATGTAGTAGACGAGAACAGTACTGTTTCTGTCTACCAGCGGTACCCGGATGTAGCGCTGACGTCACGCGGGACGTCACACGTGAAGTACCCTATAGCAGCGTCTTTAGTTGCTTTTTAAAAGAAGTTAAAAGAAGAAAGAGGCAAAACATTCCACAGCCTCGGAGCCACTACCTGGAATGAGCGATCCCCTCTAGTTTTAAAATAAGTGCGTGGAACCACTAACAATGATTGGCCCAGTGACCTCAGACTGGGTTGGAGTACGGAGCTGTATCAGCTCAGAAATGTAGCGAGGAGCTAGACCATGCAGGGCTCTGAAAGTAAGGACAAGAATTTTGAACTGGATTCTATAGTGGACCGGTAACCAGTGCAAAGCTGCCAATACTGGTGTGATGTGTTCTCTTTTGTTTATGTGAGTTAAAAGCCTTGCAGCAGAGTTCTGGACAACCTGAAGCCCCTTTTCTTCAGTCTCTTTTTACGGTTTCCAGTACCTCTGGACGTAAACAGAAGCCGGTATTCAGGTGAGGAGGGAGGACACACGAGCGGGGGTGGAAAGGTTTGTTTGTAACTTTCCCAGCTATCAAAAAGTCCTTCTATAGACTCTCTGATATCCAACAACAGGCGCCGGTCGTACGTCCGAGCAGCAGAGACATAATTGTTAGCTGTTGGGACTGATATGGTAAAAAAAATATACTAATAAAAACACTAAACAAGGAGACAGGTCCAACGCAGCGATGGGCAAGCCAAACACAGGCGCCATCCTCAGCGTTGCGTGTCAGATTAATCACACAGTGGTAGCAAAGGTAATCACATTCCCACCGCCAGGGTGTGAATGTGATTACCTTTGCTTTATGGCTAGGTGCTCCATCATGCTGGAAAAGGCATTGTTCATCACCAAACTGCTCTGGGACGGTTGGGAGAAGTTGCTCTCGGAGGACATTCTGGTACCATTCTTTATTCATGGCTGTGTTTTTAGGTAAGACTGTGAGAGAGCCCACTCCCTTGGCTGAGAAGCAACCCCACACATGAATGGTTTCAGGATGCTTTACAGTCGGCATGAGACTAGACTGGTGGTAGCGCTCACCTCGTCTTCTCCCAACAAGCTGTTTTCCAGATGTCCCAAACAATGGGAAAGGGGATTCATCAGAGAAAATGACTTTACTCCAGTCCTCAGCAGTCCACTCCCTGTACCTTTTGCAGAATATCAGTCTGTCCCTGATGTTTTTCCTGGAGAGAAGTGGCTTCTTTGCTGCCCTCCTCGAGACCAGGCCTTGCTCCAAGAGTCTCCGCCTCACAGTGTGTGCAGATGCACTCACACCTGCCTGCTGCCATTCCTGAGCAAGCTCTGCACTGGTGGTAGCCCCATCCCGCAGCTGAAACACTTTTAGGAGATGGTCCTGGTGCTTGCTGGTCTTTCTTGGGCCCCTGGAGCCTTTTTGGCAACAATGGAACCTCTCTCCTTGAAGTTCTTGATGATGCGATAGATTGGTGACTGAGGTGCAATCTTTCTAGCTGCCATTCTCTTTCCTGTTAGGCCATTTTTGTGCAGTGCAATGCTGACTGCACGTGTTTCTTTAGAGATAACCATGGTTCACAGAAGAGAAACAATGATGCCAAGCACCAGCCTCTTTTTAAAGTGTCCAGTGGTGTCATTCTTACTTAATCATGACAGATTGATCTCCAGCCCTGTCCTCATCACCACCCACACCTGTGTTAATGGAGCAATCACTGGAACCTGTAATAATCTGCTTAGATTGAGGAGGTGATGAACCCGGTATTCAGCCAGACACAGGTAATGTTTAACAGGGTTTATTGAAGTGATGATGGGGTGGGTCCGGCAGGTAAAAAACAATCCAAGCTGGGTACAGAATAGAACATACAAGCATAAAACAAAACAAAAAAAACTAACAGGACCTGGGCAAACTAAAAAAAAAAAAGGCAAACAGGTCAGATACAAAGAACGCAGAATGCTGGAGAGCTCTTACCACTGGGAGATAAGAGATGTGCGAAGTCCCGGCAACAAACAGAAAACTGAGGGAGGTTTAAATAGGTGGGCAGACAGGTGAGCAGGGAGGGACTAATTAACCAAACTCAGGTGGAAGTGATTAAGGGTGCAGACAGGACACTAGAAAATAAACCTAAGACCAAAGATAAAACAGAACAAACAAAGCACAGAACTAAAATCAGATCTAATACAGGGACCGGATAACTAACACAATAAAGAGGCTAAACTAGAATCCAAAACAGAAATAAACCCAGAGGCAGGAAAGAGCTATCCATCCATCCATCCATTTTCCAAACCACTTAATCCCTCATGGGGTGGCAGGGGTTGCTGGTGCCTATCTCCAGCGTTCACTGGGCGAGAGGCGGGGTTCACCTGGACAGGTCGCCAGTCTGTCGCAGGGCAGGGGGGAAAGAGCTACTTAACCAAATAACAAACATAAACCAGAACAGAACTTTACAGAGCCCCTCCTTCAGGGACGGATTCCAGACATCCTTCAACTTGTACGATAGTCCAAAACAGAACAAAAGTCAGACTGGACGGGAGGAGGGGGTTCCAGGATGGAGGGCCAGAGTCCAAACAAAATAATAACAACCCAGACCGGGTGGGTGGAGGGAGGTCCTGGATGGCGAGCCAGAGTCCAAATACAGCAAAAGTTAAACCAAAACAACCCAGACAGGGTGTAACTCGAAAAAACAAACAAAAAAAAACAAACAAGAGTCTGGTGGGCGTCCCGGAGGATGACCCCGGCGAACCAGGCAGTCCGGCGGGCGTCCCGGAGGACGACCCCAGTGAACCAGGCAGTCCGGCGGGCGTCCCGGAGCACGGCCCCGGCGTTTTCTGGCGGTCGGCCGACGGAGACCCTCAGAGGCCGTCAGCAGAGCAGGACTCTCAGAACGCGACGCCTGGAGAGGGAGAAAGCAAAGGACGGCGCTGGGCTACAGGCTGCTGTGGACGCTAGTCCCTTGAAAACGAAAAGTCTCAGAATGAGTCTCTGGACAGGGTCCGGGAGTGACAGCCAGTATAGGTACTCAGAGAGCTGACTGACAGTAAGAGAGTGTAAAGAAGAGGTAGAACCCAAGTCCACAGAGGCAGCAGCAGGAACAGAGGCGACAACCGAACCAGCCGCTCACCGACGTTTGTGATGGCGGGGCTGCTGCTGAGAAGTGCTGCTGCCGCAGAGGTGGCGTCTGGGGCCGAAGCCGGGTGGACAAATCGCCAATCTAGATTCCTCAAACGATGCTCCCTGCATCATTTCCTCATCCACGTCCTGGAAGACCTCCGGTGAGTAACTGAGAGCACTGTCCAATTTAGGGTCTGAAAGAATTAACCTCCCTGAACGAAAAATTTGTGCTGGCGACTGGTTCATGTTGTGGCCGGGACTTACTGTAATGATCTGCTTAGATTGAGGAGGTGATGAACCCGGCAGTGTTGTAGTCAAGTCACTATGCCTCGAGTCCGAGTCCAGGTTCGAGTCTCCAGTGTTCAAGTCCGAGTCAAGTCCAAGTCATTAAAAAAAAAATCCGAGTCGAGTCCGAGTCCACTACTCATCCGAGTCAAGTCTGAGTCGAGTCACTATTGATCCAAGTTCGTTGTAGGAACATGCCATGACGTGATGTATGACATGAAGCAGTAACATTCCATTGCACTAATAATAACGTTCCGCGAGCGAGCTATTTTTAGAGCGTGACGTCATATCACGTAGTACATGTAGGGCATGTACCACTCTTTCGCTGTAGTTACCCTTGGTTTTACTCGGTAAAACGACTGCTCTTTCCAAGTCTAAGACGTCTCCTAACCATGGTTTTTAAACATTGTTGTTATGGAACGTGCAACAGCGACTCGAGGTACGCTGATAGGCCGCATATGAAGGATGTTAAAGCCGCAAGCGGCGTCGATCGGCCCTCGCAGCCAAGCTCCGCTCCGGCCTATTGGCCAACGCTGCGGTGCCGGCCGGCGGGTGGGGTTCGCGCACCGCCGGCCGCCCCCCACCGCAGTTGCTGTCACGCATTTTCCTCGCCCGTCCACCGGGCGATTCCCACAAACGCGTTTGGCAGCACTCCCCCATGACTCACAACAAATCTGGTGCAGACCAGTTGATGCAGCGAGGAGATACAGCCGTTGGATAATGATAATGCATTTGGCCACCGGACCGGACTAAATTGTTCGGGGCCGGACAATTTATACCGATTCCTGGACGGTGACTACAAACGGCCGATGACGCCATGAACGCCAAGCAGGAGAAATACATTGCCATTTAGATATTAAAATCATACACCAAATAATATTCTAATGACATATTAAATTTATAGCCTAATGATATAAAAAAAAGTCAGAATGATCTAAATGTGGGAGTCCGAGTTCAAGTTCGAGTCATCAGTGCTCAAGTCCAAGTCAAGTCACGAGTCTCTAAATTTAGCTAATGACTCGGACTGTGTACTACAACACAGGAACCCGGTATTCAGCCAGACACTTAGGTAATGTTTAACAGGGTTTATTGAAGTGATGATGGGGTGGGCAAACTCAAAAAAAGGGCAAACAGGTCAGATACAGTGAACGCAGAATGCTGGAGAGCTCTTACAACAGGGAGATAAGACCCGGCAACAAACAGAAAACTGAGGGAGGTTTAAATAGGTGGGCAGACAGGTGAGCAGGGAGGGACTAATTAACCAAACCCAGGTGGAAGTGATTAAGGGTGCAGACAGGACACTAGAAAATAAACCTAAGACCAAAGATAAAACAGAACAAACAAAGCACAGAACTAAAATCAGAGCCACAGCTCTGTTGATCCATCCATTCCCTTAGCTCTTAGCAGTAATGATTTTATGGGATTCTTCATAAATAAAATTGATTCCATTAAAAATAAAATAATTGGCATCCTCCCAAACATGATTACCTCATCCTCAGTAAGTGAGGCAGCATTGGAGGAATCCTTAGAACCTGCGCAGTGTCTGAACTGTTTAAAAGCAGTAGAGCTTTCTGAGCTATCTAAAATTTTAGCTTCATCTAAACCTTCTACCTGTATGTTAGACCCAATCCCAACCAAGTTGTTTAAGGAGGTATTCCCTCTGATCAGTGGTCCTATTTTAGACATGATTAATGTATCCTTGGTAAATGGATATGTACCACAGGCTTTTAAAGTAGCTGTTATTAAACCTTTACTTAAGAAACCATCTCTTGATCAAGATGAGTTAGTAAATTACAGACCTATATCTAATCTTCTTTTCTTATCTAAAATTCTTGAGAAAGTAGTTGCTAATCAACTATGTGAACATTTACAAAGTAATGACCTACTTGAGGAGTTTCAGTCAGGCTTCAGAGCTCATCATAGCACTGAAACAGCTCTGGTGAAGGTCACTAATGATATTCTCATGGCCTCAGATAATGGACTTGTGTCTATACTTGTCCTGTTAGATCTCAGTGCTGCATTTGATACAGTTGATCACAATATTCTCCTACAAAGACTTGAGCATACTGTAGGGATTAAGGGAAAAGCATTAGGCTGGTTTAAATCTTATCTGTCGGACAGATTCCAGTTTGTTCATGTTAATAATAAATCTTCCTCAAACTCTAGGGTCACTTGTGGAGTACCACAGGGTTCAGTCCTTGGACCAATTCTATTTACTATATATATGCTTCCGATTGGCAAAATTATCAGACAGCATGGGATTAATTTCCACTGTTATGCTGATGACACTCAGCTATATTTATCCATAAATCCTGATGAATCCAATCAGTTACTTCGACTGCAGTCATGTCTTGATGACATCAAAAGCTGGATGACTTTAAATTTCCTGCATTTAAATTCTGACAAGACAGAAGTTGTAATCTTTGGGCCAGAGTCTTCAAAAAATAAAGTTCTTAATCAATCCCTTAATCTGGATGGCATTAACTTGGCCTCTGGTAATAAAGTTAAAAATCTTGGTGTTGTTTTCGACCAAGACATGTCATTTAAATCCCATATTAAACAGGTTTCCAGAGTTTCCTTTTTTCACCTCCGGAATATCGCCAAAATTAGAAACATTCTGTCCAGGAGTGATGCTGAAAAACTAGTCCATGCATTTGTTACTTCAAGGCTGGACTATTGTAATTCTTTACTATCAGGAAGTCCACAAAATGCAGTTCGAAGTCTTCAGCTGATTCAAAATGCTGCGGCAAGAGTTCTGATGAAAATCAACAAGAGGGATCATATTTCTCCAATTTTAGCTTCCCTTCATTGGCTTCCTGTTAAATCAAGAATAGAATTTAAAATTCTCCTTCTAACGTATAAAGCCCTTAATAATCAAGCTCCACCATATATCAGAGCTCTGATTACCCCGTATGTTCCTAACAGAGCACTTCGCTCTCAGACTGCAGGTCTGCTGCTGGTTCCTAGAGTCTCTAAAAGTAGAATGGGAGGCAGATCCTTTAGCTATCAGGCTCCTCTCCTGTGGAACCAACTCCCAGTTTTGGTCCGTGAGGCAGACACCCTATCTATTTTTAAGACTAATGTTAAAACTTTCCTTTTTGACAAAGCTTATAGTTAGAGTGGCTCATACCCTGAGCTATCTCTATAGTTGTGCTGTGATAGGCCTAGGCTGCTGGAGGACATCAGGGTCTAATTTTCTCACTCTACTGATTTCTACTGTTCTTCAGTCTACTGTTCTCCAGTTTTGCATTGTATTACATTGAAATGACTGTCGTCATTTCAGCTTTTAACTTTTTGTTCTCTCTCTTTTTCTTCATAGTAGGTACACCTGGTCTGGCGTTCTGTTAACTGTGACATCATCCAGAGAAGACGGCTCACCCGCTACTACCATCTAATGTAGAACAGATTACTAGATCAATGTGTGCTTCTGTGCTTTTTTGTCTCTCTTGTTGTGTCTCTGCTCTGTCTTCTGTAACCCCAGTCGGTCGAGGCAGATGACCGTTCATACTGAGCCCGGTTCTGCCGGAGGTTTTTCCTTCCCGTTAATGGGTGGTTTTTCTTCCCACTGTCGCTTCATGCTTGCTCAGTATGAGGGATTGCAGCAAAGCCATGTACAATGCAGACGACTCTCCCTGTGGCTCTACGGTTCCCCAGGAGTGACTGCTGCTTGTCGGGACTTTGATGCAATCAACTGGTTTCCTTATATAGGACATTTTTGACCAATCTGTATAATCTGACCCAATCTGTATAATATGATTGAACTTGACTTTGTAAAGTGCCTTGAGATGACATGTTTCATGATTTGGCGCTATATAAATAAAATTGAATTGAATTGAATTGAATTGAATCTAATACAGGGACCGGATAACTAACACAATAAAGAGGCTAAACTAGAATCCAAAACAGAAATAAACCCAGAGGCAGGAAAGACCTACTTAACCAAATAACAAACATAAACCAGAACAGAACATAACATAGGGTGACCAAACGTCCGTATTTCCCGGGACATGTCCGTATTTCACGTCCTGTCCCAGGCGTCCCGGGTTTTTTTTAGAAAGTGAGGAAATGTCCTGCTTTTTAAATTACCTTCATTGGACCATTAAATTGACAGGCACTAGGGCACTGCGCACGGCGCTGCGTGTGACGTAATCCCTGAGCCGCGTCAGTACGGGCAGCCCTGTTCTTAATCAGAAGATAGATAGCGTGGATAACAATATCTATCGATCGATAGACGTGGGGCGTGATAGGAAAAAATAGGGTCGATAAAAAGTTCGATAGACAGTTTTACTTCCTTGCTACAGTCGGCACGCCGTCACTAAGCGCCGCCCTCTCAAACCACAACACAGAGCATGTGAATATGTAGCAGCAAGTAGCGGCGGAGGAAACTGTCCCAAAACGAGGTTTTACTAGTTCGCCAGCCTGATAGAAATAAACAACAGTGATTTGTAAAACTTGCAAGGCACCGGTAAAAGCAGAGTCTGGTAACGCAACCCACCAGTATTCATCACGTAAGCCGCTCAGCCGCTCACACCCGCAGCAGCGCGAGCTGCGCGGCCCCACGAGCTGCGCCTCGTCGTCGTCGCGTTCTGTAACTTCTTCCAAAACAAAGCAGGTACAGCAGCTAAACTGGGCTCCCTTCTTTGTGATAAAATGACAAAGCGTCCAAGCGGCATAAGGACATCACGCATGCAGTAAAATGCTTCATAGTGATGGATATGTCTGCTGTTCTCTGCAGCTGAAAAACCTGGCTTCAAACAATAACCTGCCACTCTTGATCCGCGATATAAAGTTAAGTTATTTTTCTTAAAAAAAAAATTCTGTTATGGTTAAAAAAGGTGGTTGAATAAAGATGTAATTGGAATTCTGTGTTTGTGTTCTTTAAATCAAATCATTTAGCAATATCATAAAATGTCCAGGCAGAGCTGCACATAAAATATGGTTTTAAATATTTTCAATAATTATTGATATCGATCAATATGGCTTTTGTTTTTTGATCGATAAGCTTCTTTTCTATATCGCCCAGCCCTATGCCACATACATCTCTATGCATGGGAACAGAGATTCCCAACCCCCCCCCCCCACCCCCCCGCTCAAAGGTGTCCTGCTTTTCCCAAATGAAAATATGGTCACCCTAACATTACAGAAACCATGTTAGCTGGTCCTTTTAAAGCAGGGCTGCAATGACGTTGAAATGTGTTTTGGGGGATAAAGTTCATTTTCTAGGCAAATATTGACTTTGCAATCAATTGCTGTTAAGCTGATCACTCTTTATAGCATTCTGGAGTATATGCAAATTGCCATTATAAAAACTGAAGTAGTAGACTTTGTAAATATTAACATTTGAATCATTCTCAATACTTTTGGCCAAAACATTTTGTGTGAGCCTTATCATGTTTTTCAAAATTTTTTAGATCTTGTAAAACAGATATTTCACGCCACCACTCCCCTTATCACATTATAAACAATTTTAGATTGTTTTTAACGACAGGAAACCGGCCGTCGTTAAACGGTGGTATAGGCTTCTTACAATGTTTTTAATGCGAGCATAACTCAGCCTCCCCGGGGACATAAGTGGCCATCATTGCACGATGGGTTAGTGCTGTGATGGTCCTCTTTTGCATGTAAACAAACAGTTTTGATTCTTATTATAAGGCTGAGTCTACCTGTAACTTGTCTGTTGGAGGACAGACAAAACGTTTCAACAAAGAAGAACCTGTCCAGAGAACCTGTCCAATTAATTACTTTGTGCCTCTAGCAAAACAAAGATCAGACCTCCTTTGTTTGAATCATTCAGCACTGACACATACAGCTACTATTCCAGATGTTTTAGGACTTTTTCCAATTTGCACAACCCTCATGTGCAGTCTTTAGATGTAGCTGTCAGCTGGGTTGACTGTGGCCTTCTTTCCTTGTTTCTATTTATTTCTTTTATTTTTTCATTCACTGGTTTTTGCTGTCTGGAGTGATGCTTCACTGGGACCACTGCAAACTCTTGGATTATTGGTCAAGTCTCAGGCAGCTGAAGCAGAGTTTCAATTAGGACAATTCTAGGGTCTGGATATATTGGGGCCCAGAGTCCAGGCCCAGAATACTTTCATTTTAATGAAACAGTGGTCTTGTTCATAAGTAATTTACAAGTACAATGATATAGGACAGTACCAGTTCTCTCGGTCTTGATTCAATGTAAATTATTGCGTATCAAACATAAATGGTTTACAATAATTTTACTTGGTTTCCATTTTTACAAGTAGTTGATGTGAAGGATGGAGAGACAGATTGATGAAAAAAAAAGATTTTGCTGAAGGAGATTTAATAGCAGCTTTTGGGAAATTTAAAAAAACCTTGATGTGAGTCCTGCTCATTCAGCCTTACAAAAGTTGTTCCTAAACTCAAAAAACGTGCTTCTTTTCTCATCTAGGTAAACAAAAATGTAAAATGTTACATGCTAATCGAAGTGTTCCGCTGCTCCATTGTTGTAATTTCTTACTACAAGGAAACAGGTATTAAGTTTATTTTCTTAAATCATAGTCAAATGGTAAGAGCCTAAAAAAAAATTTATTTTAATAAAAGCTTTCCAAACATTTGATTAAAATGGAGTCTATAAATGTTTCTTCTTTCATGAAACTGTTCTGTTTTATTGGGATTAGCTGTAATTTAAAATAAACCCTTTGTGAGTCATTCAGGTTTTACCGCTAATTTTAGCCTTAATGCCACTCAGCACAGACGCACCAGGCTCCCCTCTCTGGTTGGCCCTGCAGCTGCTGAATTGAGCTGTGGCCCCTATTGTTTCCCTGTTTGAGGAACGGATGAAGGAAAATTCCTGGAGCTGATGACCCCCATTGACCAGTTCACGCGTGACATCAGCGCTACATCTGGGTCCCACTGGTAGGCAAAAAACAGAACTGTTCTCGTCTACTACATGACAAAACGGGTGATTTAGAGCGTACTTTTAGTTAGTTTATTTTTGGAATCTAAGCAATGCTGGAGGAGGAAATAATTTCACAATTAATGCTAATTATTAGGATTGTGAATAAGCTCAAGAATCCAAATAAACCTTTGGATAAAACTTTTCCTCTCCTTTAAAATGTTTTTGGCAATACTTCTATAAGAAGTTTACAATAAGAGAAGTACAGGTTTGATCATGTCTCACTGCGATCTTTTGGATGGAGTTCATCGAATCCTTGACAAGTTTGATATAGAAAGCTGAGGGCAGGATGAAGATCAGCATTGCAGCAGCAGAGGCACCTGGATCAAGGACAAATTGTAATGTTAATCACAAAAGGTCAGTAATGCATTGCACTGTTACATATTATAACGTGAAGTTACTAACCAATGAAGCCAAAGATATCTCTGATGGTGGGGACAAAGATGACCAGTGTGTTGGTTGCTACCAGCAGGACCACGGTGATAATAATGTGACGGATCCAGCTGAAGTCCTTTGTTGGGCACATAGGTGGTTGACCGAGGTACTGATCTGTTCAGAACCAGACTGATGACGTGTGCAAGTCTGGTGTCTTCTGTCCACTTGTTTTTGGCATGGTTACGAATTTGCCGTGTTTCCATCCACTACTTTGGAGCAACGTAACCAGACTATGTAAAGCGGAACTTCATCAGACACTGAAGTTACATATGGCTGTAATAAAGAGGAAACAAAGGTTGCAAACTAGCCTCGACTACATATCTGAGAAAAATGGAGAGAAGTATTCAGGAATGTGTTGCTATCAGGCAATTTGTAATTGTTCCATCATGTCAACTAGTTTTGGCTGTCCGTAGACAGGAAAATCGCAGTTGGTGCTTCCAGACATGTTTTTGTGTGTTATGGGGATATCCGGAAGACATAGTGAAACGTACATCCCAAATCACCAATGGAGCCTCCATAGTGGCCCTGGATGCACATAAAGCCTTTGACCAAGTCAAATTGCCTTATATGTTTGATTTATCATGCAGATTTGGATTTGGCGAGACCTTCATACCCTAGTGAAATAAATATATGCAGAATTACAGTTTTTATTGATTGCTTTGACCTGTTTGAAGAAACTGGCAACCTCACAGTCTTCATCATCACCATCTCAGCAGAGCAAAAGACTCCTCTTGCAAATAAGTTAGCCCATTCTCATTGGTTTGACACATTTTCCCCCACCTTTTTGCAAAACAGTTAACGCAGATGTCATTGAAGTAGTTCAAACTCCATTGCTTTAGCTGTGGTAGCCACAATCTGAAAAAAAGAATGAATAATCAATAAAATTTGCATCACAGCATATCTGATTCTGGTTCCATTTTTTGCAAGAGGGCAAATTTGACTACAAATGACATGTAAGCTGCGTACTGTACAGTCATTGGCTACAATGACCAGCAATGGCGTACCACGAGCGAGCTATTTTTAGAAACGTAACGTCACGATGACGTCACATCACGTGGTACGCAGTAGGGCAAGCTTGCATAGTCCGCCACTGTTTCGCTGTAAAAGAGACGTGCGTTACCCTTGGTTTTACTCTGTAAACGACTGCTTTTTCCAAATCTAAGACCATGGTTTTTAAACATTGTTGCTATGGAACGTGCAACAGAGACTCGAGGTACGCTGATCGGCCGCATATGAAGGATGTTTTCTTCAAGACTGCCAAGGAGAAATGTGTGCGCTGGGTTCACCGGTGTGGTCAGCCTACACAACAGTTCAACCCGGAAAAAGTTACCAAATTCACGTACATATGTAGCAAGCATTTTGTTGGAGGAAAGGACCCAACCGAAGAACATCCTGACCCAATTCCAGCGACATCAAGTAGTGAACAGGTAAGAGTATTTTGGTGGCCGACATGTTAATAATGAAGCGCCTGCTACCATGATAGCATATAGGCTATCATGGTAGCAGGCGCTAACTTGATACCCTGCTACCAGGATAGCTTACTCAAAAACATTTCAAATAAGACAAACATTAAACATATACCGATCCCTGGACGGTGATTACAAACAAAAAAAAACGGCCGACGACGCCATGACAGCCGCGCAGGAAAAAAACAAAACAAAGCTTACCGTTCGATCAACTCGGCCCGTTTTCCGTTTTTTTTAAGCCCTCGACACTCAAGCCATCGTTTGAGCTGAAGGTTGGTGTGTTCTTCGACAGTGCAACCAGTAATCCGTGCGCCTGGAACATCGTCCTGGGAAAGTTTAACGGCTGTAAAGTCGGTCATATCGCTGTTTCTGTTGTGCGTGTAATAGCTGGTTGCTACGGGCGTTCTCTACCTGTATGTCCTACCTAAGCGGCAAAAGCGGCGTTGCTCTTGAGTCGGTGACGTCACGTGCGCGGTACGCCATTAACTCGTGTTTGTTGCAAAGTTGTTTGCTCGGTCGTGTTTGTTCCTCCTTGACTCAGCTGACGTCACTTCCTGTTTGCGGTAAGGCGTATTGTATCACTTCCTGTTTTCACTGCGTGAGCAACGGTTTGTTGCTCCAGATTCTCTCGCTTTTATCTTTAATCTCTTTGCTGTAACATCTGTTTCTAACACATAAGCACTTTTAAAACATTTTCTGTTGCTGCACATCACGCTTGGGAACTCCTCGTGTTTCACGGTTTGCTCTCTTGGCGTGGTAGAAGGGCGCTAGCCTAGCTTTAGCCTAGCCTAGCTTTAGCTCCACAATGGCTTCCTCTCCTACTATTACTTCAGCTTCTCCGTCTCTGACTAAGTCTCCCCTTATCTCCTGCTCTCTGTGTCAGATGTTTAGCTATTCCTCTGCCTCCTTTAGTGATAATGGTACTTGTAATAAATGTAGTGTTTTTCTAGCTTTGGAGGCGAGGGTATCAGAATTAGAGACCCGGCTCCGTGCTATGGAAAGATCAGCTGATAGCCGCCCCTCTGCTAGCGCGGAGCCACATAGACTTAGCGTTAGTTTGCTTAGTGGTCCTCCAGAAGCACCCGAGCAGCCGGGTAAGCAGGCCGGCTGGATGACAATTCGTAGGAAGCATAGCTCTAGATTTCAGCCCCCAGTTCACCACCAACCCGTCTGCGTTTCAAACAAATTTTCCCCACTCAGCGACACACCCGCTGAGAAGCCGATCCTGGTGATTGGGAGCTCAATAGTCAGAAACGTGGCACTAGAGACACCAGGGACCATAGTTAAATGCCTGCCAGGGGCCAGTTCGGGCGACATAGAATCTTACCTAAAACTGCTGGCTAAGGATAAGCGTAAATACAGTAAGATTGTTATTCACGCTGGCGGTAATGACACCCGATCACGCCGATCGGAGGTCACTAAAGTTGGTGTTGCTTCAGTGTGTGAGTTTGCTAAAGCAATGTCGGACTCCGTAATTTTCTCTGGTCCCCTGCCTGATTTGACCAGTGATGACATGTTTAGCCGCATGTCATCATTCAACCGCTGGTTGTCTAGGTGGTGTCCTGAAAACGACGTGGGCTACATTGATAACTGGAGAACTTTCTGGGGAAAACCTGGTCTGATCCGGAGAGACTGGCATCCATCCTACTTTGGATGGTGCAGCTCTTCTTTCTAGAAATCTGGCCGGATTTATTAGTTCCTCCTAAATGCTGACAACCCAGGGTCCAGACCAGGAAGCAGAGCCGTAGTTTAACACACCTCTCTGCAGCTTCTGTACTGTTACCCACCCATTATCCAATTGAGACGGTGTCTTTCCCACGGCCAAAACTTAACAGATCAAAAACTGATCTAAAAGGAACAAATCATAAAAACCTAATAAAAATCAATACGGTTCACCTTGAACCTAAAAATAAAACAATTAAATGTGGTCTATTAAATATAAGGTCTCTCCCTCCAAAGACTTTGTTAGTTAACGAATTGATTTCTGATAAACAGATTGATTTGTTTTGTCTCACAGAAACCTGGCTACAAGAGGACTACGTTAGTATAAATGAGTCAACTCCCTCCAATTATTCAAATTTCCACATTCCCAGATCTGTGGGAAGAGGAGGAGGAGTGGCAACCATCTTTCAGTCTGATTTAACCCTCAGTTTCCCTCATACAAACTGCAAAGTAATAAAACCTCTTCTGTTTGTTGTTTTGTATCGTCCACCAGGCCCTTAATCTCAGTTTTTGGATGAGTTGTCAGATTTCTTATCTGATTTGGTGTTAAATACTGATAAGGTTATTAAAACTTATCATTAAGTTAAAACTTAAAGAGTCTGTCCCCTTTTTAATATCCTCCGTATTGCAGAAATGCCCTGTAGATGGCAGCAATGTTGTTTCTTCCAATTCACAAATAGATGTCTTTGTAAACGGTATGACTTCGTCATTGCGTTCTGCATTAGACAATGTAGCTCCCTTGAAAAAGAAGGTGATTATTCACAGGAAGCTGGCTCCCTGGTTTAATTTAAAGCTGCGTTCCTTGAAGCACAATGTTAGGAAATTGGAGAGAAAATGGCGCTCTACACACCAAGAGGAATCCTACCTAATCTGGAGGGACAGTCTATTGTTGTATAACAAGACCCTTCGCAGAGTTAGAGCAGCATATTTTTCATCATTAATTGAGGAGAATAAGAATAATCCTAGATTTCTCTTCAGTACAGTTGCCAAACTTACCCAGAGCCACAGCTCTGTTGATCCATCCATTCCCTTAGCTCTTAGCAGTAATGATTTTATGGGATTCTTCATAAATAAAATTGATTCCATTAAAGATAAAATAATTGGCATCCTCCCAAACATGATTACCTCATCCTCAGTAAGTGAGGCAGCATTGGAGGAATCCTTAGAACCTGCGCAGTGTCTGAACTGTTTAAAAGCAGTAGAGCTTTCTGAGCTATCTAAAATTTTAGCTTCATCTAAACCTTCTACCTGTATGTTAGACCCAATCCCAACCAAGTTGTTTAAGGAGGTATTCCCTCTGATCAGTGGTCCTATTTTAGACATGATTAATCTATCCTTGGTAAATGGATATGTACCACAGGCTTTTAAAGTAGCTGCTATTAAATCTTTACTTAAGAAACCATCTCTTGATCAAGATGAGTTAGTAAATTACAGACCTATATCTAATCTTCTTTTCTTATCTAAAATTCTTGAGAAAGTAGTTGCTAATAAACTATGTGAACATTTACAAAGTAATGACCTACTTGAGGAGTTTCAGTCAGGCTTTAGAGCTCATCATAGCACTGAAACAGCTCTGGTGAGGGTCACCAATGATATTCTAATGGCCTCAGATAATGGACTTGTGTCTATACTTGTCCTGTTAGATCTCAGTGCTGCATTTGATACAGTTGATCACAATATTCTCCTACAAAGACTTGAACATACTGTAGGGATTAAGGGGAAAGCATTAGGCTGGTTTAAATCTTATCTGTCGGACAGATTCCAGTTTGTTCATGTTAATAATAAATCTTCCTCAAACTCTAGGGTCACCTGTGGAGTACCACAGAGTTCAGTCCTTGGACCAATTCTCTTTACTATATATATGCTTCCGATAGGCAAAATTATCAGACAGCATGGGATTAATTTCCACTGTTATGCTGATGACACTCAGCTATATTTATCCATAAATCCTTGATGAATCCAATGAGTTACTTCGACTGCAGTCATGTCTTGATGACATCAAAAGCTGGATGACTTTAAATTTCCTGCATTTAAATTCTGACAAGACAGAAGTTGTAATCTTTGGGCCAGAGTCTTCAAAAAAATAAAGTTCCTAATCAATCATTTACTCTGGATGGCATTAACTTGGCCTCTGTTAATAAAGTTAAAAATCTTGGTGTTGTTTTCGACCAAGACATGTCATTTAAATCCCATATTAAACAGGTTTCCAGAGTTTCTTTTTTCACCTCCGGAATATCGCCAAAATTAGAAACATTCTGTCCAGGAGTGATGCTGAAAAACTAGTCCATGCATTTGTTACTTCAAGGCTGGACTATTGTAATTCTTTACTATCAGGAAGTCCACAAAATGCAGTTCAAAGTCTTCAGCTGATCCAAAATGCTGCGGCAAGAGTTCTGATGAAAATCAACAACAGGGATCATATTTCTCCAAATTTATCTTCCCCTCATTGGCTTCCTGTTAAATCAAGAATAGAATTTAAAATTCTTCTTCTCACGCATAAGGCCCTTAATAATCAAGCTCCATCATATATCAGAGCTCTGATTACCCCGTATGTTCCTAACAGAGCACTTCGCTCTCAGACTGCAGGTCTGCTGGTGGTTCCTAGAGTATCTAAAAGTAGAATGGGAGGCAGATCATTTAGCTATCAGGCTCCTCTCCTGTGGAACCAACTCCCAGTTTTGGTCCGTGAGGCAGACACCCTATCTATTTTTAAGACTAATCTTAAAACTTTCCTTTTTGACAAAGCTTATAGTTAGAATGGCTCATGTTACCCTGAGCTATCTCTATAGTTGTGCTGTGATAGGCCTAGGCTGCTGGAGGACATCAGGGTCTAATTTTCTCACTCTACTGATTTCTACTGTTCTTCAGTCTACTGTTCTCCAGTTTTGCATTGTATTACATTGAAATGACTGTCGTCATTTCAGCTTTTAACTTTTTGCTCTCTCTCTTTTTCTTGATAGAAGGTACACCTGGTCTGGCGTTCTGTTAGCTGTGACATCATCCAGAGAAGACGGCTCACCCGCTACTACCATCTAATGTAGAACAGATTACTGGATCAATGTGTGCTTCTGTGCTTTTTTGTCTCTCTTGTTGTGTCTCTGTTCTGTCTTCTGTAACCCCAGTCGGTCGAGGCAGATGACCGTTCATACTGAGCCCGGTTCTGCCGGAGGTTTTCCTTCCCGTTAATGGGGAGTTTTTCTTCCCACTGTCGCTTCATGCTTGCTCAGTATGAGGGATTGCAGCAAAGCCATGTACAATGCAGACGACTCTCCCTGTGGCTCTACGGTTCCCCAGGAGTGAATGCTGCTTGTCGGGACTTTGATGCAATCAACTGGTTTCCTTATATAGGACATTTTTGACCAATCTGTATAATCTGACCCAATCTGTATAATATGATTGAACTTGATTTTGTAAAGTGCCTTGAGATGACATGTTTCATGATTTGGCGCTATATAAATAAAATTGAATTGAATTGAAAATTGAATTGAATGCCACACTGATTCACATTGAGTGTGGTATTTTGTGTTTTATAGCCCCTTGTGTAATGAGTGATTGGAAGGGCTCATACATTTGTTTGCAAGTTGTGTTGTTTGAGGGCAAACGTGCTTTTGGTCCATATTTTAAATATTTTGGTGGAATTAGAGCCTTTTGTAAACAAAATGTGTGATTTTGACCATCAAAATCACACATTAACACTGTTAACACAGAGGCCTTAACACTGTTAAGGCCTCTGTGTTAACTGTTTTGAAAAACGTGGATTTTGAGTCGACTGTCAAAGCAATCAATGAAAACTGTAATGACTCATAATGAATGCTCTCCTGAAAAGAGCCATAATCCCAGTTGCATAATGCCTCCTGGACTTGTGGGCCCTCACTATACTTCCAATATATCTGAAGGAGATGTAATATGTGAATCCATCCTAGACACTGGGAAAAACAATTTCAGAGACGTTCCACTACATACCTGGCAAACACACCCATTCAGCCCATACATAATATTATTGAGGTTGAGGGGCTGGGGGACAGGCAGGGCCCTACCTTGGGTATGTGGAAGTCCTCCTCACTTTCTCTGAAAATATCATTGGAACAAGTTAGCAAATGCAGGTTTTAGCCCACATTGTTCCAGAATACTTGCTGTATAGGAAGACTCCTATCTTAGTTGGTGCTAATGTCTTGCCATAGCTTTTCTCACGTTGAGTTAGTAATGACAATTCTGAGTTCCCCAAAATATCAGACACCCTTACTTTACTGCTCCAACATGTAGCTTTTGATGACTCTCCAGTGCCTGAGAAGTAGAAGCAACATAATGAGAATAAACTCAACTCTATCCCAGAGGTGTTTGCAGTGGATGAAATGTCTTTTACCATACGACGGCAGTAAAGCATCATATACTGTATGTATGCAGGATGAAACGTCTTTCAAAGACCAATACATTCTAGTGATCGACAGGCGGTCAGACAACATCTAAGAGAGTTCCTGGATGTTGGCATAATAAGAGAGCCTGACAGTCTCTTTGCATCTCCAGAGGTCATTGTAAAAAGCAAAAATGGAAAGATCATGCTATGCATAGATCATTGATCTATGCAAGCTTATAAGTCACAGTAAAAGATGCATACATCCTCCCTAACCAGTGTGGAAATGAAAGAGACAGATAGATTCAAAATTGCTTCAAAATGCTCTCTTGGCTGCTATGAATGTAAGTGTAGACCACAAAGTGTCACAAATGCACCCAGCGCCTTATGGAAAGGTGTATTGGTGACCTGCATTTGAGCGAGGTTCTGTTTTTCTTGAATCACCTCATTGTATTTTCTGAGACTGTAGAAAAGCATGAGACAAGGCTCATGAAAATACAGCATCATCTCAAGAGTTATAGCCTTAAGTTATTCCCAGAAAAATGTCAGTTTTTTTTCAAATCCTCTGTGAAGTAACTTGGACATATTGTGTATGCTCAAGGAGTCCACACCGCTCTTAAGGATTGTCCTCTGGATCACTGGAGTTTGTTTGTTCATCTCGTCAACTTCGGTTGACCCCCAGAGCACAGGAATCCAAGAAGGACCAGCACAGGGATAGCTGCCTCCCCCATCCCAGGGAAGAACAGAGGAGAGCCCCAAGAAACCCCCCAACAACCAAAATCTTGCCGAAACCCCTGGGGGCTACGCCAGTGCAGATCCAGTCACGGGCCCAGAGACCCGAGGCCCAGGGGTACACCGCACCCCCACAGAGCCCCAACAGAGCCATGGAGCCCAGACCCCACGAAGCAGGAGTGAGTCAGCACACGACTGAGCACCATGCCCTGGATACGAATCCCCAACGCACCAGTGGGTCAAGGCGCCACCACTGGCAGAGAGATAGGGGGCCCACACTTAGTGGAGACCTGAGATATTCCAGGAGAGGGGCAGCCCAAAACCCAACCTGACAAAGAGAAAAGCACATAATCAAAGGCACACAGTCACAATAATATCTTACAACCCTAATGCTGCAGCAAGAGTTCTGATGAAAATCAACAAGAGGGATCATATTTCTCCAATTTTAGCTTCCCTTCATTGGCTTCCTGTTAAATCAAGAATAGAATTTAAAATTCTTCTTCTAACGTATAAAGCCCTTAATAATCAAGCTCCATCATATATCAGAGCTCTGATTACCCCGTATGTTCCTAACAGAGCACTTCGCTCTCAGACTGCAGGTCTGCTGGTGGTTCCTAGAGTCTCTAAAAGTAGAATGGGAGGCAGATCCTTTAGCTATCAGGCTCCTCTCCTGTAGAACCAACTCCCAGTTTTGGTCCGTGAGGCAGACACCCTGTCTACTTTTAAGACTAATCTTAAAACTTTCCTTTTTGACAAAGCTTGTAACTAGAGTGGCTCATGTTACCCTGAGCTACCTCTATAGTTATGCTGCTATAGGCTTAGGCTGCTGGAGGACATCAGGGCCTATTTTTCTCACTCTACTGATTTCTACTGTTCTCCAGTTTTGCATGACTGTTGTCATTTCAGCTTTTAACTTTTTGTTCTCTCTCTTTTTTCTTCATAGGTACACCTGGTCTAGCGTTCTGTTAACTGTGAGATCATCCAGGGAAGACAGATCACCCGCTATTACCATCTAATGTAGAACAGATTACTGGATCAATGTGTGCTTCTGTGCTTTTTGTCTGTCTTGTTGTGTCTCTGCTCTGTCTTCTGTAACCCCAGTCGGTCGAGGCAGATGACCGTTCATACTGAACCTGGTTCTGCCGGAGGTTTTCCTTCCCGTTAATGGGGAGTTTTTCTTTCCACTGTCGCTCCATGCTTGCTCAGTATGAGGGATTGCAGCAAAGCCATGGACAATGCAGATGACTCTCCCTGTGGCTCTACGGTTCCCCAGGAGTGAATGCTGCTTGTCGGGACTTTGATGCATCAACACCTCAGTGCCAGAACAGTATGATCACTAGCACACATCGCTTTTCTGCTACAAATATGATATCTTGCTATTTGAGATGTTCCATTCCTCAGAGAAGTGGTGTTTATATTGTCTGGTGTATCTGTAAACAGTTAATAATCAGGTTTGGGTTTGACTAGAGAAATGGAACTTTCTGACATGAGTTTTCTAAAAAAAAATGTGGTTAATCCAAACTTTTTTTCCCTTAATGAAAGGAATCGTTTGATAGCAGCTTTTCATAGGCTGTCTTTTTCCAGTATTAAAGATTATTTGATGATCTGAAACATTTAAGTGTGACAAAAAAATAAAAAACCCCAGAAGAAATCTGTAAGGGCGCAAATACTTTTTTGTACCAATGGAAGTATGTTGTGAAGTATACAGTTTGTTAATTTACCTGGAGAAGACACTGGATTAGCAATCAAAACAGCATACTTTCTGTTGTTTTCTTTTAGGATTGTTAATTTCAGCTAAAACAGCTCTACTCTTGAACTGCTAATAAACTTCTAAAATGATTGTTACCTTTAAGTTTAGCCTGGACCTGTGTGTATCACTATACATTGTTTAGACATATATACGTATATATATATATATTTTTACAGCTTCTAGTGGCTCGCTTTTATTGACAGTAGACTGACAGGAAAGGAGCAGAAGAAGGGGAGAGACATGTGGCAAAGGACTGCAGGTCGGATTCGAACCCGGGTTGTCCACGCCGAGGACTAAAGGCCTCCAAACATGGGTCCCGCTACGCCACGAGCGCGTCCCAGACATATACTGAACAGAAGAAAACTCAGTGGGTCAGGATCTTTTCTAGGATATCATTGCCTTCCAGAGTGTGTTTCGTGTTTTTGTGATTGGTTTATAGATTTGAAAATATTTGTTAGAAGCCACTGCTGTTTCATATTTCTTTATTGTATTTTATTCAGGTGAGAGGGATCCATGACCTCTGAGCATCAGGGTTCAAGTTCAACCCTGGGTCTTACTGCTTGTGCATACATGGGTTCTCTCTGGGTACTCCGGCTTCCTCCCACAGTCCAAAAACATGACGGTTAAGTTAATTGGCTTCTCTAAATTCCCCTTAGGTGTGTGTGTGTGTGTGTGTGTGTGTGTGTGTGTGTGAATGGTTGTTGGTCCTGCCTCTCTGTTGCCCTGCAATTGACTGGCAACCTGTCCAGGGTGTACCCCGCCTCTCACCCATTGATAGGTGGAGATATGGCATCAGCACCTCTCGCGACCCCACAAGGGATAAACGTGTAAGGAAATGATGGATGGAGTACAAGCAGATCAACTGCATACAAACACACCTTTAAGAAATCAACCACCCACTGCCTTGCGTCCACAGCAGCCTTCCTCCCAGACCCAATCTGTGGATTTGAACAAATGCTATTTTCTTTTTTCTTTTTTTTCTATCTTTTTTTTTTTATGAATTATGTTTATTAGGCATTTTTGAACGTTTATACAAAAACAAAAAAGAAAATAACATTAACAGGGCAAAACTTATACAGCACAGATACAGAAAACAAGACAAAATCAGAAACGGAGGCATGTACATAAATTACAGCTTCATATAAGAAACAACCAATTTATACATACACGTCATTCAGATTCACATTACTGGTTTTTTATTTGTGAAATTTTGAAGTATTCAAGAATACGTTTCCATCTTTTTTTAAAAGCATAATATTTCCCCTTCATACAATATCTCAATCTTTCTAATACAATAACTTCAGAAAGCAAATTTTTCCATAGCTGGATCGAAGGGGCATCAGAACCAACCCATTTAAGCATTATTGATTTTCTGGCCAACATCAATAGAAATTGCACAGTTTCTTTGTGAGTGTCCAGATGACTGGGTATGAACCCAAGGAGACACATGACTGGACCAGGGAGAAGTGTTTGTCCTATTGCGGAGCTAATTTCTTGACATACTGCTCGCCAGAATGCCTCTATAATTTTACACTCCCATAAACAATGAATTCTAGTCCCTGTAATTGTTTTACATTTGGGACAATTTGGAGAACTTCCTGGTGTGTACTTGCTATATATATATGGAGATATGTATACATTGTGTAAAATATTATACTGCATTTCTTTGTAACGGTTGCATACTGAGATTCTAGAAGGCAGAGTCAGAATGTCTTCCCATGCCTCTGAATCAATTGTACTATTCAGAGTTGTGTTCCAGGTTGATCTCAGATTCTCCAAATTATCTTTCCTTAGGGCTTGTAATTTAGCATAGAATCTTGACACAAATTTCCCACGTTTATGACAATCAAGAATACTGTTTTCAAGTAAATAATAATCCCCTGGGAACTCAAGTGAGTCCATTTTGGCCTTAACATAATGTCTTACTTGAAGATATTTATAAAAGTCCCTGGAGACAATGTTATGTTGTATTCTTAAGTCCTCAAATGTCTTGAAGTTTCCATTATTCCATAGATCGTGTATTCTGGTAATGCCAGCCTCTTGCCAAGACCTGAGATCAGGTCCAGCGCCCTCTACTGTCAGATCCGGATTATCTACCAATGTTGTCAGAGATGAAAAATTTTTGTTCTGACCAAACATTTTCCTCAAAATGCCCCATGCCTTAATTGTATTAGTAATTAAAAAATTATCTTTGACCATGAGTGGGAGTTCTCTGTATTGTTTATTTAACATATTTATAGGGCGATAAGGTTTACAAACACTTTCCTCGATCTCAAGCCATGGATTAATGTTTTTTTTTTGGATAGCCCACAGTGAAATAATTCTTGCATGTATAGACAATACATAGTTCTCAACCTTGGGCAGACCCCATCCACCCGAGGTTGGTGGAAGTTGTAAAACCTCCATTTTAATTTTAGGTTTCCTGCCTGCCCAGATAAATTCTGATATTGCTTTATTGATTCCAGCTAAATCTTTAGGTTCAATAAACAAAAACAGCATAGACACTGGATAGATTAACTTAGGGAGAATTATCATCTTAATGAGGTTAACTCTCCCCAAAAAAGATATGGGGAGCTTCTTCCATCTCAGCAACTTATCTTTAATATGAATAATGATAGGATTGATGTTTTCAGCGTACAGCTGGCTGGTTCTAGGTGTAATGTGTATTCCTAGATATTTTAGTCCTGTAGGAGCCCATCGAAATGGTTTGATGAACGTTGGTTCTCCCTGGTCAACAGTATTTAAAGGTATTATTTCTGATTTTCCGTAATTTACCTTATACCCAGATATCTTACCAAATTTGTTGACGCATTCAATTAGAGCCGGGATAGATTTCAAAGGGTCTGTTAAAGTTAACAGTATATCATCAGCGTATAATAATATTTTATACACTTTTTTCCCTATTAATATACCTTTAATATCATTGCTTTGTCTAATTGCAATTGCAAGAGGCTCTATAGCCAGGGAGAAAAGTAGCGGAGAGAGAGGGCTTCCTTGCGCCGTCCCCCTACTCAATCCAAAAGGTGCAGATAGAAGGCCATTTGTCAAGACCGACGCCGTGGGTTTTTTATAAAGAAGTTTTACCCAATTTGTAAAATTTTCTCCAAGTCCAAATCTTCTCAACACTTCAAACATATACTCCAATTCGACACGGTCGAAGGCCTTTTCAGCATCCATTGAAACAATGATGCCTGGAGTTTGTGTCCGGTTAAGGTGTTGGATGATATTGATAAGTCTTCTAGTATTATTTGATGACAGACGCTCCTTTATAAAGCCGGCTTGGTCTATATTGACTATGTTGGAGACTACATTTTCCAATCTAGTGGCCAAAATCTTGGATAAAATTTTCATGTCTACACCAAGCAGGCTAATTGGTCGATATGACGAACATTGTTCTGGGTCTTTATCTTTTTTTGGGATTACAATAATATTTGCCATATACATGGTATCGGGTAATTTAGATTTTTCTAGAGATGTATTAAAGACTCGTTGTAGTAATGAGCTAATTTTGCCTTTTAAGGTTTTAAAAAATTCAACAGGGTATCCATCAGCACCTGGACATTTACCAGATTGTAGTGAAGAAATGGCCTTTTCAATTTCTAGAGTTGTTATGGGTCCTTCTAATATGTTTGCCTGTTCTGGTGTCAATTGTGGTATATTTAAATTATCCAGCAGTTCATGTTCTAATGCACCTTTTTTAACTTCGGAGCAATACAATTTTTCATAAAACTGTTTGAAGCATTCATTTATGCTTCTATTGTCCATATGACGATGACCATTTTCGTCCCGTATTGAGGATATAAAGTTTGTGCCAGGTGATTTGTTTACTAATCTTGACAAATATTTATTTGGTTTGTTACCGTGTTCGAAGAACTTTTGCTGTGCAAATAATATGTCCTTTTCAGCTTTCTTTGTTATTATGTCAGACAGTGAGAGCCGGGCTGTTTTGAGTTCCCCTAGAATTTTACCTGATTTGAATAAAATATATTCCTCTTCCAGTTTTTTAATTTTGTTTTCAATTTTATTTTGTTCTGCTAATTGTTCTTTCCTCTTACGACTGGAATATGATATTATTATACCCCGCATATATGCCTTATAAGCATCCCATATCACTCTGGGATCAGTATTATTATTGTCATTGAATTCTAAAAAGAAGTCTGTCTGCTCTTCTAGCAATTTTGTAAAATCTTCATTTAGCAGCAGCAATCTATTTAACCTCCATGAAGCTGTGCGATCCAATGGTCTGGGCGGATGCATTGCCAGCCTAACAGGAGCATGGTCAGAGAGGGAAATAGTTCCTATCTCTGTTTCTTCCACGAGTTGGACCAATTGATTTGACATAAACAAATAATCAATGCGTGTCATCGTTGAATGTGGCAACGAGTGAAAAGTGAAACTTTTAATAGAGGGGTTAAAATGCCTCCATATGTCTATTAAATCCAGTTCCTCCAGAATATTTTTTACAGCCCTAGAGTTTTTAGACTGGGTGTTTTGGGGGGGGGCACCTGTCCATATGAGGGCATAAAGAACAATTAAAGTCACCGCCGATAAGTATGTTTGGGCAATCCATCTCAGCAATTTGACTGAGGAGGACCGCAAAGAAATCCTCATCATTCATATTTGGGCCATATACACTGCCAAGCAAAAACCTCTCTCCATATAAAATACCCTTAATCAAGATGATTCTTCCTTCTGTGTCTTTAAATGTGTCTAAAACTGTGAAGGGGAGATTTTTATGTATTAAGATTATGACCCCCCTTTTATTTGTTGAGTATGATGAGAAATAAACTTGTCCTACCCATTCTCTTAAATATTTTTTATGTTCCTCATCCGTGAGATGAGTTTCTTGTAGAAACGCTACTTGGTTCCTGTCTTTTTTTAAACTATTTAGGATAGACTTCCTTTTTATTGGATTATTAGAACCTTTTACATTCCAAGTGCAAACCTTAATGCTCATCTTCCGAGTATATCAATGTTACTTTATGCTGTCTTTTAAAAAGACATCAAAAGAATAGTTACACTGCAACATGCCTGCCTCAAATTGTGTTCTGTGCTGACAAACCAACAAAAAAGTTCCAAGCAAAAACCCGAACATTACACAAAGCTTGGACCAGATTCTAAAGAAATAGTATCCACAACAAACTACATGAAAAAATAACAATAACGAACTTGTCTACCCTAACTCTAAGGTACAGCAGATGGGAGGGGGGGACCAAGATCAGAAAAGGAAAAAAGAATGAAGCATCCTGCCCTCTCTGGGTCTGAATATTAAGCCCCCATGGATATATGAATGTGAAATATAATGAAGATGTTTCATCTCAACAAACCGTTCTTATTTGTAAACCATTATAAGCAGAACTGATTTAAGATTATGAATAATGTTATTAATGTAATTATCTTACGAGTGTTCAGTATTTACCTCTTATCATTATTCAGACTTTTATGCCACTCGAGCGTGTGGGAAGATCCATGTGAAGTCATTTATGAAGCGTCTTGATGAATTTGTTAATTTCTTTCATATCAGTTAGGGATGTGGTCGTCCCGTTCTGGTTGAAGATCTTGATAACCGCTGGGAACAGGAACGCGTACTTGACACCAGCCTCTCGCAGCTGTCGCCGAGCGCCTGAGGACTCCTGTCTCTTTCTGACAATTTCCGCAGAAAAATCCTGGTAAAAGGAGACTCTGCGATCTTCTACTTGAATTATTCCTTTATTCCTTGCAGCGTTGAGAATCTTTTGTTTATCCATGTAGTTGTGGAGTCTCACCAGGACTGCCCGTGGATGGTCTCGGTCACTTCGTCCGGCCGGGGGTCCTGTGCGGTGGGCTCTTTCGATTTTTATCTGTGTCTGCTGCAGTCCCAGGACTTTAGGAATCCACTCCTCGAAAAAGACCGCCGGTTCCCTGCCTTCGATGCCTTCTTTTAGTCCCATAATCTTAATGTTCTGGCGCCTGCTTTGGTTTTCGAGGTTGTCCAGTCTTTCCAGTGTTCTTCCAATAGTTTTCTCCATACCGTCCATTCTAGGTGCGCTTCTTGTTGTTACGTCTTCCAGATCAGAAATGCGCTGTTCAGCAGCAGCCATTCGCCGCGTCATGCTATCAAATTTTTCTGCAAGTTCAGAGACTGGTTTAAGAATTGCAGCTACTTTTCTGTCCAGTATTTCTTCGATATTCTTGGTAACTCGCTCTACTATGATGTCTTCTTTTAGAGTGTTAGCTTCTTCCACGTCACTCACAATGCAGCTCTGCTCCATGTCTTCAGCCACATCGTCTTGGTCGTTTTGGCTAACTGCGGATATGCTAGCATTAGCCCCACCTTTCCGACCTCCTTTCTTCTTTTTGCTCGATGCAGCAGGTGCAAAAAAATTATCTAGAGACATGTCGAAGCTTACCACAACTATTGTTTCAGTTCACACGGTGGGTTGTTGTCTTAAATTGTAGATTTCACGTCGACCCAGAGAGGAGACGAAAAACACACGACTATTCCGCAGCGTGCATCACGTGACCGCTCGCTATTTTCTTTTGCTTGAACATTATGAGCTCAAAGATAATGCATAGAAGTTGTTTTATCTTTTTTGCATATCCATGTTTTGTTAGAATTACAAATGAATGCAAGACCATTTTATTTTGCTTAGACCCTGGGACTTCAGAACCACTCTGAAAGTGCAGCATATCTTCAAGAGATCGCAAAAGATGTGTGAAGAGTGTGTTGTGTAACATCCTAATTTCAAAGCTTATTTCTACATTATCAGTGTTTCTTTTTAAAAGTATGCAATAATGAAAATGACAGCCAACTAAAAAGTTTTGTCTTTAATAGTCTGTGGCCCAATGAAGGCCTGCAATCTGATGACTGTGATTGTAATCAGGGCTCTGATCAGTCAGATGCCCAATCAGCAGTGAGTAGGCTATGAGGTGTAATATCAATGTGAATACAAGAGTATCTAGAAAGTAATGAAATGCTAAATGCCTCCTGTTGTGCTGTATAGCAGATTGTACCTACCAATCAATGTTGCTGAACAGGCAAGAATAGAAACCTGTCAAACCCTTCAAAAAATAAAAAATAACAACACAGACTCAAATCCTTTCACTCGTAGTTCTGGGAATTCAAAGAAAGCATCAGTTTTCAGGGTCAGAAAGTCAATGCTCTTTAATTGTGTAGTATCCACCACTGACCGCTAGAGGACATCATCCATAAGAGATCACTGTGGAACGCTGCAGGCATGCTTCTCTGTTCTGCTTTTCTGTTTTGATGCAACAGAGCAAGGATGACATTGATTGACCTTCGAGTCCTCCTAAACTACAATCACACCAAGCGAAATGGCTTCATACTTCACAAGGCCAGAAATTAAATGATGTCTTAAGAAAAAGCAAATGAGGCATTCAGGCATTCAAATAATTGAAAGCGTAAATTTTGCACTTAAAACCAAAAATATCATGCCAATGGCTACAAGGGTTTCTTTCTAAAAAATGTCATCATAAATAACCTTCATAGCATCCTTCCCCACATGGGAAATTGGTCATTACCAAGTGAAACAGCCTTTAAGGTAACTGTTAAGAATAACTGAAGAATCAGACCTTTGTTTAGACAATTTTTATCCAGTTATGCTCTCGGAGTTATCATACCTATCAGCTTCATCTAAACCGTTGATTCATGCGCTAAACCACATCAGAAACAAACTATTACTTTTGTCACCATCATTGTCTTAGATAGCTTGATAGACAGGATTAATCCGTCCTTGGTGGACGACTGCAAACCATCGGCTTTAAGAACCCCCAACTTTGGGATTGCAGGACAACTAAACCCATTTAGCTACACTCACCCGTCTGCTCTTAATCCAGACAATCTAGCCAATTATAGGCTCATTTAGATCACATTTGTAGGTCACAGGTTCTGTTGATGTTAACCCCATCTGGAAAACAAATGTTCTCACTTTAAGGAAACTAGTTTGATGGGACACAGCAATTAACAATTGAACAGCAGAGAGGTGATTCACCGGAGGGTTGGAGTACGAGGCCATCTTGCACTCAACAACAGGGTTCTGGGAGTGAATCACAGTAGTTAATCTCATTTTAAAAGATTATGTTCAAAGAAATAGTGCTACGATTATCGCAAGTGCTTCTCTTTCTGTGACTCTCGAGAGGGTCGTCTGGCTGGTGAGTATAGCAGGGTAATGGAAGAGAGAGATAAAGAGGCTGATTTCATGAAAAAGGGGACAGTATTAAACCTGGTGCTGACAATTTTTCTGGAAGTTTCCCCAAGTCCTTTTTTTGAATTACTGCGCAAGTGCAAGACTGTCTTACCTGCTCTTCCACTCAGGAAGGATCGCGTGAAAAAAATCTTCCAAATCCACCCTGGTCCTATTTCTTTCTACTGAGGCCTTCCTCTTTTTCTCATAAACATGAACGCGGTTTGCTTGTTGTAACTCTCAGCCATGTTCAAAGTATACGGTGAGAGCAGTAGAGCTACAATAAATGGCTAACACAAAAGCTAACCGCTAAGCTAGTGTGCATGTGCAACCAGGAAGCGGAAACTAACAAGGAACAAGCACACACACTGGCATTACGTGAGCACGTCAGAATGAGTGGCATGTGGGACAACCAATAGATAAGGTGATACCCCCAGAAGTTAAGGGACAGACAGACGTCATATACGTAGACGCCTCGTTGGGCGCAGATTCGTACGTCAACGTCTCCGCCATATTGTATGTGGCAGAAAGCAGTTAAGTTCTGTTGTAGTGAACGTCGATCAGAGAAGATGCCTCATTCCTGTGCTGCATGGAAATGTACCAACCGTTACATTATGCTCAGCCAAATGTTTCTATATAGTTCTGATTAATCCAATCAGTTTATACAGTTTTCAATTGTTTATTTAGGAGATAAAACACTGATTCAGAACATGTCACCTTAAGGTCCAAAGAGGAAATTTATTTAGAAACTTTACAAATACCAGACTATTAATTTCTCAAGTTTCAAAAGAGGGCAACATCACAGAGCACAGAGCCAAGGTTCTAGGTCATAGTTCATTTTATTGGGACATTATTTACATCATGTACATATTGTTTCATTGAAACAAGTGTGTAACACTGACAGGCAGCGTCCTTTCTGTGTCTGACCAAAAAGACTGTTTTAATTATTGGTGTTTTTCTTCAGGGGGTTAAAAAATGTGAAAGCTGCTCAATTTGTGACTTTTCTACACTGAATTCATACAGTATGAAATTTGGTGTGTTTCAACAGAAATGTAAAAATAAAGCTCAGATATTCTGGAGTGAACCCTTCCCAATATCACCACATTTGGTTTTTGAGCTCCATGATATTGTTCTGTATATGGTCTTCAGCAAAAGTCTTTAAAAACAAAAAAGATAGCTGTATATACATATATACATATAATGTACAAATATAATAAAATAGCTTAAATTACACTTTTTGAACGGTCTTCCATAAATAGATGACAAACAGTTTTGCGATGTTTTAGTGTTGGAAGCACAGTGCCCCCTCTGATGATCAGTTGACTCGGTGGGAATTGGATCCATGCTTCATTGTAAACACATTATATTGTGCGATGACATTAAACACTTAAGAATTCGGGGTCTTTCCTTGGTTGTTCTTTTTTTAGGAGTGCACCTGACTTCATAAAGCTGAAGTTGTAACAGTTGTAATGGTTTTGCAAGTGTAACAGGTATATCATAACCACTGCACGTGGTCAAATTCAGAGTATTCTCCCGTAAAGAAGAAAACAATCTAGGTTTCCATCGGTGCCCCCGCTTCTCGACACAGTAGTGTCGTTGCTGCCGTTGCCCTTGAAACATGATCTAATAGAGATCTCCCAGTGTGTGGTTCTGTTCTCAGATTTGCTGGCTGACACTTTGACCTTAGCAGAAATACTGAATGGGTGCAATTTAAGTGAACACTGACAAATAAGCTCAGCTATAAGTGCTTTTCAACACACAAAAATGGTTTTCAGACACATTTTTGGTAAAGATGAACACAAAGAAAAGAAAGCAAATTTTTGCTGAGGTCAGATTTCACAGCTACACCCTCACACAAATAACTCTGTACCTGAGGGTAAGCTGTGTGTTAAACTCTACGATTTTTCAGTCTCTGGTCTGAGGCCTTTTGATTACAGCTGTACCACAGTATTGAAAAAGAATGACTATTTTTAAAGTAAAAAACAGGGGGAAAATACAAGTAAACGCCATCTTTGTGGTCTAGAACAGCATAATATACAGTGTTCAGATACATTCTCTTGGAATGGTACGGTCCATTGCTCAGAAAGCCCAAGCTGAGCAACAAGTGAGTCTTTTGTGGTTCGCTTTGTTCATCACACATTTTTTTTCTTATAGTTGTGTATTTCTTGCCGTCCAACTCTTTGAGCTTCCCCTCCGTATGCAGGAGAGCCGGAGCTTTAATTACCTTTCTTGTCCGCACTGTTCACGGTCCAGTCAATGATGATAAGAGTTATGCTGCCAACCATGACAACAAATCCTAATATCAGAAACATTGTGGCCTAGAGGAGGAAATAATTTCACTATTATTATTAAGTTGATGTATCATTTTCAATGTTGGGTTTACTTTAAAAAAAAGCTAATGAGTGCAACTATGGTTATCATATAGACACGGAAAAAATATAGATGCAAAATGTCAGAATTATTCCTTTCAATATCCCTTACCCCGATCTTTTGGATGGACTTCATTGACTCCTTCTTGACAAGTTTGATATAGAAAGCTGAGGGCAGGATGAAGATCAACATTGCTGCAGCAGAGGCACCTGGATCAAGGACAAATTGTAATGTTAATCACAAAAGGTCAGTAATGCATTGCACTGTTCCATATTATAACGTGAAGTTACTAACCAATGAAGCCAAAGATATCTCTGATGGTGGGGACAAAGATGACCAGTGTGTTGGTTGCTACCAGCAGGACCACGGTGATAATAATGTGACGGATCCAGCTGAAGTCCTTTGTTGGGCACAGTAGGTGGTTGACCGAGGTACGGATCTGTTCACAACCAGACAAGGATTAGCCCAGGGGACTTTATAGTTCTATTGGCTGACTGGATAACTGATGGTAGACCTTAGATACTTACGGGGAAGAGCACCACTGGGACTGTGAGTGTTACAGCAGCCAACACAGCCAGACGAACAACCAGCAGGAGCACATCGTTCTTGTAGATCTTAGAATAGGTGTGGAGCAGCTCAGATTCCACATTAACTGAAGAGAAATACACTCGAGTTGATATAGGCAATTTTAGTTATGCCTTCTGACAATTAAATTCAACTTTACTCTAACTGCAATCAGATCATCTAATTATCAAGGATTAGCATTATAAACTCAGATGTAAACGGTGCACTTTACTCAAAAGACAAAGAGCAAAGAGCAAGATTACAATTGCTTGTTATTTATCGACAGTATAAACTTAAGATAAGGCAAAGCTACACCTTAGATGTTTCTTAGCAAATAAAAGTGGCCTACATTTTCTAATTACACAACATGGTTGCCAACAAGCTAAAATACATAAAAAGATCCAGTTTTTTGTCTACAACATGTATACTTTATTGTTTAGACAAATAAAATGTGTGTGATCTTGAGCTTAAC
This sequence comes from Fundulus heteroclitus, assembly GCF_011125445.2. NCBI lineage: Eukaryota > Metazoa > Chordata > Actinopteri > Cyprinodontiformes > Fundulidae > Fundulus > Fundulus heteroclitus. Next base: position 99,624 of record NW_023396923.1, read on the forward strand.
TGTTCAACAGGAGCTAATCAGCCAGGCATTTGCGCATGTTAGCTTGTAGATGCTAACATTTAGCTACAGCACCAAAAAGATGTTCCTTTCTCACAACTTTTTGAATAATACAAACTACGTTTACAACAAACAACATTTTATTTTGTTTAAATATTTCTAAATGTTTGAAAACAGCAACAATTAGCTGTTTTTTAACAAGCTAATAAGACATGAATGTGTGATGTTTTGTTTTTCCATTAGGCCTACGGCACTCGTGTTAATGTTCAGGATTACGTTCAAAATATTACCAGGTTAATACGACAAAGACAGAGTTAGAAATAATGTTAATAAAGTTTTCGTGTCTTGGAGATGAGACGCCAATACGCTGCCACTGCAGCAAAAATATGCAGACTTCTAGTCAGATTTAATATTATTATCATTTAGAAACATTCTTCAGTAATATATTAATAATGTAGTTTATGTTTTCCTTAAACAACATAAGTATAACATTTCTTCTATTCTCGCTTGCATTGAACAGCTAAATGTGTTTTGCCTGGGACTGCTGGTTGTAACGTCAAAGGTGGTATCAAGCTCTTATGTAACTGCTGCAATGTTCCAGGGACCATATCAGGTTATTTATTTATTTATTTTTACATTTGAAGGCAAACAGGAACATGTTTGCACCAGCGTCATCAGGTGGTGTTTTCACACTGTTGTGCAACTGGCCTTGAATCATCACATTGTTTTTATTTGAAATCTTTTTACATTGCAAAACATATTCTAAACATTTAAAATGTAGGAAAAAATCCTTTTGAACCATACAAGATTTGTGCATTTTTATTCAAAGACTGCTATAGTTAAAAAACATATGTGCCTGTTAATTTTGATACTGACACATTTCCACAAGAATAAACTGGTTATATGCTATTATCCCCAGCAATACGAAGCGAAGGCTTCCACACAGTTGATTTTAGATCTTGTCAGACTTACTGTTGAAGGTAAGGTATCCGAAGAGGGCGGCCAGCAGGTACATGATGAACATGGCCAGGAATGACACGTTGGCCACGTTCTGCATCTTTCGGCGTGACCGGCTGTTTAGGAGATGTGTATTATTTAGACAACAGACTGAATATTGAAGAAATATAACATTGGTTTGGTTTAAATGTTACAGGAACTTTAAGTTAAACCCATGCCGAAACTTACTCTTTGAGCTCCTGATACATGGGTAGGATGGTAGGGTGGCACACAAAGGCAAAGGTAAGGATGGGTATAGCATAGACAGTCTGGAAAATACAAGAAAACCAAGAGATTACCATTGATTCTACAAGTACTATTGAAAATATTCAGATCCCTTTAATTGCAAGAGATTTATTTACCTGTGAGTTGTAGACAAAGTATTTAGGCGTGCAAGTGTCATTGTCGCTTGTGATATCATTGTGGAGGGTGCTGTTCAACCCATGCGTGCTTTCATTCACAGAGTTAAGATTTGGCAGAGGGCACGGCAGCTGGAACTTCTTAATGATCACCTGCAGGAACATACGGGAAAACATGTTTTTAGAACTGCATTTAAACTTTGAATAAAACAATTAATTGAAAAAGGAGGAATAAGGAAACCTTACCACAATCAGAAAAAAAACCATGCAGAGCAGAGACAGGCCACTGGTGTAACCAAGGTAACCTAGGGGAGAAAACAGTAAGTCATTTGTTGTAAAGCTGTCTCTTCAACTTATATTACTACTTAAAAAGTACATTCTGCAACACATACGCACACCCTCTTTACCTAAGTTCCTGAGCAGCGAGAGGGGCAGGATAAGAAGAAGTGACACGAGCATCACAAGGTAATTACCATTGATGTACCATTCACTGAAACACACATAAAATTAAATCAGTCACATAATTTAAGTCAGTCACTTCATCACAGTTTGTTACTGGATTTGATCCAAAAGTCAATTAATTAGCTTCAAGGCTAAAAATGCTTTGTGCTCCTACTGCTTACAACTTATACATCTACAAGCTTCGTATTTTACTAAAATAAAAAGAATGGCTTCTCCCAAAAATAGACACAAAAAAGCAGCTCAGAGGAGCCTAGCAACATACATTTTTAAAAGTTGGAGCAAGGTCGCAGTGAGCTCATCCTGCGCACCATCCTGATGCGGCACCAGCTGCATCTTTTAAAAGGGGCTCTTTGAAGGGCCCGCTCTGAGTAAAAGGGTGTTGGCAGCGTGTCCAGACGTCCCTCAGCCACCAGCCCTCACCCGCTCGTACAAAAAGACAAAGACTCTGCTTCACCTTCTCTGAGAGCTGGCTCTAGATAAACAACTGCCCGCTATTTTGCTTGATGTGCCACTTTACCTCGGTTGTTTTTGGCTAAAACTACCCACTCATTTTAACATTTTATTTATATAATTCCCCAAATAATTTGAAAACGTGTAACCAATTTCTTTTTTGCAGATTGGAAATAAATTTGCAACATCTAAAATATATCAACAGATTTAGTAAGAGTAGGGAAAGAACAAGTTCATAATATTGCATGGCATAACCTAAGCATCATGTTTCAGCACAGTGCCTTCTTTAGTTCTGACCTATAGAGCAATGTTTACAGAAATAGCTTCTGTTTTCTCATCACTAACAATTTACTGTTATATTTCCGATAGCCATTTCGACATTTTGTTCCCTTCTGGTTTTTGTCGCTGTGTACATTTTATTTAGAAACTGACAGAAATCATTTTTCAGTATGAAATGAAGCAGTTTGCCATGGAACATTTTGTACTAACCATGTGCAAATTCCTTTCCGTTCGGAGACATTTTGTACCTGCGTTGACAACCAATGGTTTAAAGTAATTTTCTATATTTGACTTATACTTTACTACTGCAATGTGACTGAAAGAGAAAATATCCACGAGCTGGAGGTTGCTCAGAGTTTTTTCAGGTTCTTCACTATGTCATATTTCATTAGAGATAAAAAGCCAGGATAGGCACCAGCGACCCTCGTGACCCCATGAGGGACTAAGCGGGTCAGAAAATGGATGGATGGATAAAAAGCCAGAATGGTGATCAGAACCAAAACTATTTAAAATAGAGTGTAATCAAATTTATTTGCAAATGAAATAATTAGCATAATTGATCCAAGACTTTACAAAAACCTGACATGTAATGTTTTAAGTAAATAGGCATGAAGTAGTTTGTTTAAAACTCCAAAATTGAAAGAGGAAAAGGCATATGTATGGATATGAAACAAAAGTTTTCAATTGAATTGAAAGTTAATATTCAGCCACTCACCCATCATTTGCTCCAGTGAAAGATTGAATAACAATGGGGAGCTCATATTTGATGATGTAGAGGTAGCTCGACATGGCTGTAAAGAAAAGAAAGGAAACAAGAGGAGTCAGTACATTTTACTCCAAAATAAGCCAAGTCAGGCTGATGGGGGCTATCCAGGGAAAAAGTGTGACTTCAGTTTTTTTGGAATCATCTATATGTTCTACCACCTTTGTAAAGACCTGCCTGTTTTCCCCTGCTCTTTCAGTTTAGTAAGCATTTGGCATAAGAGCACCACAGTTAAACCATAGTGACTCATAAAACCCCATTTTGCTACTTAAATGTCAGCCCCTCACCTCCAATGTTCTGCATGGTGATGGAGAAGGAAGCTGCCAGTTTGCCTGGAATCCCAAAGGCCTTGTAACCCAGAGCCTCATAAACAAGGGCACCTTGGAAATAAGAAAAACCCAAAGAATATTACAGTCAATGTGATCAAACATAGAAAGCTGCTGGAAAGTTGGGCTGGTGCTCACCTCCTTCACTGGCTGTCTTCAGCAGTAAGTGGACCGAATACAAAGAGAAAAGAGCAACGGAAAACAAGAGCATCCTGTAAACACACAAGAGAAGGTCTTTAGCTGTAGACTCATGACAAGCCGGGCCCCGATCAATGCTAAAACGCTGAACCTGAGACAACCCAACCCAAAGACAACTGTTCTTTCCATGACGGTAAACAGACACACCGACATTTAGCCAAGCGGAGGTCAGGTCTTCTTCTGTTGTAACTGCTGAGTGTGCCTATGTGAAAGTCCTGAACCTTGCATTGTTTTTTTTTGCCTTTTTTGCTTGTTTTGGAGCCTTTAGAGTCATCACTGCATCCTGGCATGAACAGTCAGCTTTTTAAGGAATTATCTCTGAGACTTAGCAGGAAATATGCTTTGGGGTAAAAGGACGAAATTTTAAACAAAATCCAGAAAAAACTGGAGGACCTTTCAAGTGACAGACTGGGACAACAGATCAGGAAAGGATGAGAGGATTCTCTGCACGGGATCATCTTAATACTGCCAGGATCCTGTAAGGGCAGTACAGCTTGTTCCAATGTATAATTAGACCAGATGAAAATTAATCCCTCCAGCATTTATGACTGGCTGTGCAAAAGGGTTTGGTTTCTACAGATCCCTGTCCAGCCCCTGCTTCTGTCTGCCCACTTACTCTCATTGAACATCCCTAGAAGGTCTGCTGACAAAAAAAGAGTCAATCCACCAAACAATGTGGCCCAAGACAACTGGTTGGGAACCACTTGGTTCTACCAATAATCAGTCTTCACCCAAACAATGTGGCATTCAATGCCAAGCTCCAATACCCAGTAAGAATAAGCAGTATCGACCACGGAGTAGCTACTATTTATGTGTAGACTTCCTGCTGAGCCTGGGCCAGATTAGTAGAGCACTGTCAGACCGAGATCCTCTCTGAACCATTCATGATCCCCTGCATGTGAATGGCATCTAACGGATTGTGTAACGCCCGGCCTGAAGGATTATGTATAAACCGCATCTCTGGGCAATCTGAAAGTGGCCTACAGAATCTGTCAGATACAGGTAAGGCTAACTATGAAAGAAAACATCCATGTTAGTGAAGTAGGGAACTTTTGCTCTTATAGCAAATGTTATTTGGTAAAAAAAACTCTTCTGTATTCTGTTTAAAAAAAAAAAAAAAACAAGGTGAAGGCTGATGAAATCCCACGCCCAGATGTCACAATGTCTTAAAGTTGTTCACACGAACAACCAACAGGGGGCACTATTAGTAAAATTCTTCAACAGACACTTCTCCTTGAAGATGTCTTGTCTCCTAACATGTCTAATCTAAGGCAAAAACAGGGAATGTGTGCACATATCATAACACCTGGCATACTTCCACTCTGTCAGGGTCACCCAGGTGTGTGGCGGGTGGGGTGGGGGGGCTGGGGGCTTTCTTGGAGAGTTTGGAAACATCAGGACCTGAGAACTTGAAGCGACACCTGCCTGAGCTACCCTCAGCTGAGTGTGGAGTTGCTAAACAGTAGCACTAAGAATGACACTTTGGGCTTTAGATGCTGGAAAAGGTGAGCTTACACGAAAAGGGCGATGCCGGTGTTGGCCATGGCATAAGAGAGACCCAGGATGCCACTGCCCATGATGGCGTTGCCCAGGTTGAAGACGGACATGCCAAAGGAGGCATTGCCCTGGTGCTGAGGAGAAGAAAACACATCATTTTAACAAACAACAGAAAAAACAATATCTAGTGCAATGAAAATGTATATACTGCAACTTACATATTCAGTGTCATACTTCTTCTTGCTTGTGTTATGTCCAGGGAGGAAGTTTTGACTTTCTGTGTCTAAGTCTTGCCTATAATAGAAGATATAGAATTCTGTGTTACATGTGTTCACAGCAATTAAATTTTTTTTATTTTTTTGGGGGGGGGGGGGGGGGGGGGGGTTGAGACTACACAGGAAGATGAACCTCACCCATCCAAAGGAGTCTTCTTCACATAGTCAGTGTAAGGACATTCATTGCTGTTGGAGCTGCAGCTGTCGTCGTCTCGAGGAGCGTTCAGGCATTTCATCTCAGTTTTAAAACCACTCTGCTTGTCACGGGACATTTTAGAGCTATATGTACAAAAATCAAAACAAAGAAATTGTTACTGCCTGCTGCTTTTCTATGCCATTCTTTGTGTCCCTATGACAAATCCACCACACCCCTGCTTCTCATTCTCTGTAAAGGTGTGGGTTCACATGGTTGTTAGCAGAAACGATAATAAAAGATAAGACTGGTCAAACAGGTATTCTAACAAAGTGCCGAACCCATCGATCTGTCCTGTCTTGTGATACAGACCAAAATGACCACTTAGACTGTTAATTACACTGTCCTACATGTGTAGGATTGCTTTTAATAATGTTTAGTATCATATGTAGGCGCATCAAGATGTGCTTCCTATGTATTTCATAAGCAGGATGTTCTGATTACATGTTTTACTCCATCAAGATGTGCTACTTGTGTTGTTTTTTTTAAAATAAAGTATGATATTTTCACACGTTGTTGTACTCCTGTTAAGATGTGCTACCCATGCATTTTATGAAGGAAACATATTCAGATTGTTGTAAGACAGATGTGGCAGGCAAACCTGCGATTTGTGTTAGCAGCTGTTAAATCCTGCGGATTGTTTCAATACCATCGATAGCCACCAATCTTTCCTTTAGGCAGTCTATGTAGGGTAGCACCGACCGACGGACAGAATAAAATTCGACGAGGTATCGAGGAGTCGGCGTCAACATTGGACCGCGTGAGACCTTTTCAGGGAAGGGAGGGGCGGAGCGATGACGCAGCGAGTGGAAAAATACCGGCATCCTCACAGCATCGGCTGAGGAAGAGATGCTGAAGGACAAAAAGAGCCGCGGAGGCTGATCTCAATATCACCCCTCAGAAGTCATTTGACTTTTTAAAATATTCTTAGAGACAACTCCTTTCTAAGCGAAACAATACATCATATGGCAAATTTAAATTCAGTTTGTTCAATTGAATTTGTCATGACTAAGGAAGCTCATTCCTCCTACATGTCTGAGTGATCCATTCCTCTCCAGGCTTAGCAGCAAGATTAATTTAATAACATTACGTCCACAGCCGGCCCGGCAGAAACAAAGACACGTGTGTTCCTTTTATGGGCATGGCTGGTCGTTTTGTTCCGCAACGGCTCGCGCTCTGGCGTACGCCTAAAGTACGTTTCTACTTCAAACGGATCAAATCTCACACAGCTTTGCAGCAAATGCATTAGCTCAATTATAAAGTCATCTTTTATGCCTCCAACTGCGACATTGCAACACCACTGCGACAGACTCATCATTTATTTAAAAGGCCCATTTGGGCTTGATCTGGTAACGGATGACACATCGCGCTTTTTTTAGTGAAAAAAAAAATAGATTCAAATATTCAAGATGTCATATTTTTAAACCCTCCCTATTGGAGTCAAAATCAATTATTTCAATAAATCAAAAGTTACATCAGGAGTTTAGCACATATATTCAAATATAGAGTTTGGTTCTCTCAGCTTCCTGCTGTTTGAATATCTGCGCTTCCTTCTTCTGGTAATTTTCCAGTCATTTACTGAGAAGATGCCGGCAGTCTTACCTTCAGAGAATAGAGAAAGAAGCCGAAAAATCCTTCCTTTTAGTAAAAGCAAGAGATTTCCAGATGATTTCTTCAACCCCTAAAAAAAATCAGCTGATCCTTAAGATTATTTACGTTATTTGTAAATAAATAGTAAAATTGCTGAATGACTAATCAAAAAGACAATCTAAAAAAAAACAAGACAACCAAAACAGTTCAAGTAATCAAAATGAAGACAGTTGAACTATGAAGAACCAAAGTGAGCAGATAGGATAAATTTGGTTTGTAAAGAAATAAAGCTGAGTTATGCGGCTCGATGCAGTAGAAAACCCTGTTCTACTGGAGGAGGGGTTGGGACTCACCCTTTATTGCATCAGCTCAGATCCTCAGAAGCACAGAGGAGGAGTCAGGGTAGGTGGAGACTGGATTTACGCACACACTGACGTGCTATTGTATACAAACAGAGCTGTCTGACCCAGAGAAGCTGTGCTGGGAAACCACAGGCATCCACCAAAGGTGGTCCTCTCAACGAAAGTCACTCCAGTGTGAATAGGCCTGCTACCTTACAATATATACAAACAAACAAACAACTATACAATTCTTCAAAAGGACAGTTGTAGATGTGAAATAAAACTGCTCCTTAGTCTCTGCAGTATATTTCTAGATCTGTGTGCAATCAGAGGAGCAACAAGACATGGCGCACACTATTTAAAAGATTTTAATGACGCAAATGATTTTGCGCTCAATTGATAAAATTGATAAGTAGCAAATAATAACAAGTCTGTTCTCAGTAATAAGAATGGGACTTGGGTCACTCTTTCTTTAAAAATTGTCACTGTATTTAGATAAGGTAAATAAATCAATCAAAAGCAGATTTGAGTGCACCAAAGTCTGCTATTTACTAAATGTCACTGGATGTGGTACATATTTGGTATAAAATTATAGGGAAGGGAAGCTTGGTTATTAAAAGATGAATACTTTTGACTTCCCCTAGACTATCTGGCTTATGAACACTTAAAACAGTCCGAGACATTTTTACACAACAATTATTTCCCCTTCTATATATTTATACTTAAAATGTCTTCATTGAGAGCAAAGTGTAACCAAAGAAAGATTCCTTGTTTACAGACAAACATGGCGATTAAAGTTGATTTTTTATTTTAATTCTGAAAAGTCCAGGGGCCACAAATGGCCCACAGGCTGCACTTTGGAATCCCCTGTCTTATGTTAGGGTCTTCACTGCCATAATGGCGCCTAGTGAAAATTTGTCAAAAAACCTAATGACCTAACTTAAGCCTCTTATATTGGATTTCGTTTGTCTGTATACAAGACAAACATAAGAAGTTAGAGGGTGGCACGCCTGGGGCCAAAAGAAGCTAAAAAACATCATTAACCTTCACATGTTCACGTGTTCTTTCATTTTGGAACTTCATCAGGCAAAAGCTAGGCTGGTGTAAATGTTGCCATTGCTTTCCAAGCTTCCTGCTATAATGACAATAATGTTCAATTCAATTAATTTCATCAATACATTTTCAACCCAAAAGAGAAATTAAGTTTTTGTTACATTGGTGATGGGTGTTATCAGGAAGGATCTTATGTAGCGTTAAGTATTACAGCGGATCTAAAGAAGACTCATACCGAACCTGCCCAATTATTTTATTAAATATTTGTGAAGAGGATGCTAAACGTTGTCTATAATGTTCTTAAATTTATGAAACATCTTCCTTTGTACAATTATCTGCACAGACTCCAGCACAGTCTCCAGTTTAAATCTGTATAGAGGATGGGTTGGCACTTTTTGTTGACCTACTCTACAGTCAACATCCAAGTTGCTTCACACTGTGAATTCTATGTAAAGTGATTCGTTTTGTCACTTGAACCACACTGGTTAGGTTTATGCAGGAAACCTACACAGTCAAGAAAAATAATATTCAAAAAGTATCATTATATGAAAAATGAGGTTGAATTTAAAATGTGTTTTTGAATAAAAAGAGATTAAATATGTATTATATACCAGAAAAGCCAAACTATGTTGGCTTCAGTGTCAAACTTGCTGAATCTTAAGTAATAGGGTTTCAGTTAATTAAATTGTTTAGTTTTAATCTCATTATAAATTTAACATGGTAACTTCTTAAAGAGTAGATGCATTTGTTTAGATTTTTTAACCTAAAATAATTTATGTGACGAGTATCATCAACTTTGAAATTTAAATTTATTTACATTAATAATAGCACGAGAACCATCAAAACACATTAGCTTTAATAGGAAAGACAGGCCAGAAAAGTTTGGAAAGAAGAGGATCACATCATCAGCACATAAGGATAGCTTATGTTCCAGTTCTATTTAGTTTGAGTTAGATTTATGTTGTAGAACATTTATGAATCAAGATTTCAAAACTAATTTAGCAGAAGATACTAACTAGTACGCTAGTTGTTTTTAGCTGTTATCCTTTACATGTCCTTAATTCATGTACTTAACTTTATTTGATAATCTGTGTTTGAAAATGTTTACAATCAGTACCATTTCTTTACAGCTAATTTAGTAGACTAGCTATTTATTAAAGTTATTTTGTCTTTAATTAGCAAGACATGTTCCTCGTAGTTAATTCAGTGGACAAACTAATTGGCAAGTGTAAAGTTTTTGTCTCCGTTTGTGACACAATCCCTGAAATGATCATCTTTAAGGCCCTGGAGCATTCTGCTTTGGTGAAATAGGAGGATCAAAATACCTCCCTCTGCCCTCATCTCCAAAGATTGCCCACAAAACCACTTAAAAGCTTTTGAAATTAAAGTGGACATAGGGGAAGGCTGTCAGTCCGAATCAAGGTGTGAGAAAGCCTTCAAAGCAGAACTCCCCTTCTGAACGCGATTACTCACATACTGTCTTATGTGAGCAGCGATCATCCTAATCCCAATTCATGTCGCTGGCTCCTCTGGTTGTGTCAGCTTTTGTGTGTTTCTGTATGTGGGGAAAGGGAATCTTCCAGTGTTACATCTCCCAATGTATTATTAATGGCAGGGATGACAAAGGGAACAGTACACTTGTTGGCAGGGACTTCAGGAACTGTTTGATGCCTCTCAGCTGATGCTTACTCCTGCTACTACTAACATTTTTACTGTTGCACAAATGTCATCTGTTAATAATAGTGTCATTGCCTATGTTTTTCTACCTCTGATCACTTGATCAATATTTAACAAGACATGTACAACTAAGACTCATAGAGATAAAGCTAATAATAGACCATTTACTACCACTAAAAACAATGTATTCCTCCACCTACTACAGTAGTAGGGCTGAATTAATGATTAATGCAAGTAAACATCTGCGTCATACAGGAAGCAGATTTCATCAGACATGCAGACATAGATAAGAGTTGCACACAATGCACAGGGAAGTATGTTATGAAGCCAGTCAGAAATCTTCTCTTTGACAGTTATAAACTGTAAATAAATAGATCTTTGTAGATGTGTTATGCAACATATTTATTAAGTCTTTAAACTCTGAACTGCGCTACAAAATGCTAACGGACTTATATTCATGTTGACTTCAATGGTCATGTGAGTGTAGCTAAAAATGACCCACACCCCAAAGCTTTTGTTCATGATGCAACACATTTGGGAAAGTTGATTTCAAGGGCAGGCCAACAACTTCATTTCATCGTACTGGGAAAAACACGTTACATGTACATTTGTGCCATCAGTCACATGACCGTTTAATACTTTGGCATGCATTTAAAAATATAAGGCTAGGGTTGAGTCTGATCTGAACAATGGTGAGTTAAAGGCTTATGCCAAAACCAAAACAAAAAAACAAAGAAGAATTCAGGGAATCGGTGAATGAATGAATTAAAAAACAATGTGTCATATTGTAGGGGTTCACAGTAGAACAACTTATCTGTAGTTTGGGCAGCTGAACAGGTGAAAAAGAGGGCACAGTGTGTGTCACTGTAATAAAAGCTGTTTCAGTAACTCCATTGTTGCTGTATTTCAGATTGACTCTCATTGCTGCTACAAATCTAACAGCTGCAGTTGGTTTGAATAAGGCTGACTTTGTCATGGGTGGCTCATAAGTACCAACAAGAGCCAGTTCTGAGAAGATTCAGGGAACAAAGCTTCCAGTGTTGTGGTTGTCTGGATCTGAGTTACTGGGAGGGAACAGTAGTAAAAGTTACCTGCTCTTGCAAACAATGTTACTCATCAAAACGACATGGGTGTGGGCAGGCTCAAGGGAAACCTTTGAGGAATCTCGAAATGCCTATGTAAAACATTTAGTTATGCAGTGACAGGGGCGTAGCAACAGATTATGGGTCCTACGTACAGGCTGTTGGTTAGCCTCCTTTCTCATTTGATCAATATCTCCCATGCTGATTTTTCTTATGGTAGAACACAAAGATAATAATTGTGAACTCTTTTTTTACGCTAATTTCAAGACATTGCTTAATTGCCAGCATAATAGCATGTCCAGATTTCACAAGACTTGTTATTGCGAGAAATATGTTGATAAATCTAACATGAGCTCACCTGGTCATCAATGTTCCCCCTAATTTTTCGTGTGTCTGAGCAAACACACAAACTCCCTGAGCATTCACTTGACCTCTGTGAGCAACATCACACGAGCACACTGAGGCTACATTACGCCTGTCCAAAACCTGAGGTTATATCAAGCTATATAGTTTAATAAAAGAATCAAGTTACAGCAATAATTTCTTTTAGGTTATTTAGTTTAGATAAATCTGATTTAGCCCGATTACAAGAAAAAGACAAAATCCTTGGATTTTCTTTAAAGAGCTGTATAGCTTATTTTGATTTTAGAGTAGGGGTCCTACTAAGGAAGAACTGAGAGTTGTGCACATCTTTCAGAGTTCCACTCTTATTTCCATTAAATTATTTACATTTTCTGCAGTGAGATTTAACTCAAGCATGTAGTGTTGTGAAGCCTCTCTTCTGTCAGTCTGCTCCAGGGCAGCTGTGGCTACTAACATAGCTCACTACAGTCTTAGACTTAGACAGCTTTATTTGTCATTTTGTATGCACAGAGTGTGTACAGAACGAAATTTCGTTTGCATACAGCTTGAAAATTACAGTGAATAAAGTAAAGTGCAGCAGTGATTTAACAGTACAACAATTGAAATGTAAACAGAGCAGGAGAAAGAGACTGTGTGCGATCACAGTGTACAGGTGAGTATTTCTTAAGAACCATTCATATGTGCAGAAATGATTTGTGCATTACTCCACATGTTACTCCACATTACTCCAGACTTTTTGAATTGAAAAAGCTTCCTGGAGAGGAGGCGAAGAGTCTTCAACTACGAAAAACAAGTCCAGTTGTTTCGTTTTTTACTTTTTTGAAAATTGTGCAAGAATGCATTATAAGGATGCAATGATGCAAATATGCAAATGTGGTACAGAGTCCAGTTTATAGCTTCAGCAGTTCAACAGTCTGATGGCGACAGGGAAAAAGCTTTTGCAGAACCTGGTGGACCTGCAGTGGATGCTGCAGAACCTCTTTCCAGAGGGCAGCAGGGAGAACAGTCCATGATGGGGGTGTGAGGGGTCCCTGATGATGTTACAGGCTCGGGACACGCAGCGCTGAGATGAAATGTCCTTAATGAAGGGAAGAGAAGCCCCGATGATCCTCTCTGCTGTCCTCATCACTCTCCTCACGTTCTTCGGCGCTGCAGCCTCCACACCACACAGGGAGACAGCTGGTCAGAATGCTCTCTATGGTGCTTCTGTAGAAGGTCGTGAGGATGGGCGGGGGCAGGTTAGCTCTCCTCATCCTCCGCAGGAAGTACAGTCGCTTCTGTGCCCTCTTCACCAGTGACGTGGTGTTCACAGACCAGGTGAGGTTGTCCGTGATGTGCACCCCCAGGAACTTGGTGCTGCTGACCACCTCCACAGCTGAGCTGTTGATGAGCAGTGGAGCGTGGTGAGGCCGGTTTTTCCTGAAGTCGACGATGATCTCCTTCGTCTTCTCCACGTTCAGGATCAGTTCCCTAGAGAATTTCCTTTTAGTTAGATTTCATATTGGTTTGGTTATATTATGATGTGTTTATTGCATTAATACAATATAAGGTTGTTACTGTTAAAGTTAATAATTGATTCTGTAGAATTGATTAAAAATTATACATTTTTAAATTTTTAGTGTCAATATTTTGATTCTGTGAATAATTGTATTTTTTCAACTTCTTGACCTTATCTTAGGTATGCAACTAGGGCTCACTGATCAAATACATAACAGAACTACCCTTTCAATGGTTTTTAGGCAAAATGTTAATAATGAGGCGTATATTTTAGTTGCCTCATCTACTACTGAGAGTAAATACAATTTTTACAAGCCCTTGTTTAACCTCTACAACAATTAGCATGATATGAAACTTAGATTTTGCTCCTAAACTGTAAAAAACATTTTGACCATTTGGACAACAATGGTAAGGCTGCACAGTGGTGCAGTGGGTAGCGTTGTTGCCTTGCAGCAAGAAGGTCCTGGGTTTGAGTACACCCCTGGGTCTTTCTGCATGGAGTTTGCATGTTCTCCCTGTGCATGCATGGGTTCTCTCCGGGTACTCTGGCTTCCTCCCACAGTCCAAAAACATGACTGTTAGGTTAACTGGCTTCTCCAAATTGTCCTTAGGTGTGAATGGTTGTTTGTCCTGTTTGTCTCTGTGTTGTCCTGTGACAGACTGGTGACCTGTCCAGGGTGTACCCCGCCTCTCACCCAGTGAACGCTGGAGATAGGCACCAGCAACCCCTGCGACCCCATGAGGGATTAAGCGGTTTGGAAAATGGATGGGTAAGAAAAAAACTTAAGAGTGAAAATATTTACATTGCAATGTGATGAAACGGGTTGATAAAACAGTTAAGTATACAGAAAAAAATCCTGTAAAACTAAAGGTGCCTTTAATTTTTACTTTTAAGTAGAAGTCCTGTTTTGTAACACAAAACAGGACTCACCATAGTCCTCTTCATTAATCATCCTAGCACCCATCAGCATTGCCCTGTGTTGGTTGAAGCCATTAGACTCAGTCTGTCTTTCCCTGTTGATGCTGCTAGCAGTCAATTTCTTAAGGTGAAAACACAATTTATGATTTTGAAAGCCGTTGCTTCTCTTTTGTAGAATCTGTCAGAATCGACAATATTGTGATGTCAAATGATAGAGCTCAGTGAGACTAACTGACCTTTTTCACACAGTTTGAACAACTTGTAATACAGTCTAATTAGTTATGGCCTTCAGCCACAGAGTGTACCCGATTACCCCAGGGCTAATCAGCTCCCTGGCAGCCCTCCATGTTCTTATGTAAGTTCATCACCCACTGACCAGATGAATAGCTCCCAGCACATTACATTTAACCCTGCCAGTCTCCCACCAAGCCCCCTCCTGGGCACAGGTTGGATCCCAAACAATGCTCCTGCCCTCTCAGGGGTTTGTTTATTAACTTTTTCATATTAACTCTCTTCAGTTTAGAGGTTTCGTTGCTCCTCACCTGATCCCCACTGCGTGTTCTTGGAACGGTCAGCCACGGTGGAGGATCTTTATTACAATGTAGACAGGCATCTTTTTTTTGTTTCCAAGAAAGAGATATCCTGACAAGCAGAGCTTTATTTGGAAAATAGAGGTCAATGGGTTCTTGTTCCCTTTTGTTAGCGTGAACCAAACGTTAATGTGAAGATTTGGTTGAGTCTGTCACATGGGGGTAACTGGGTTATTTCCATGAGAAGAGTACAGGAGGGGATAGGGAGAGCTGCGGATGCTGGCAACAATATGATTTTCACATTTTCTTTGAGAAACCAAAAACTTTATAGTTATTAAAAATATGTGGTTTTGCCAAAATATACTCCCACATATGTTATATAGCTGTTTCTGGACATGTCTCTGCACATATATGTACATTCCTATATTATAGGGCCAACGGGTGTGTCAAAACAAGTCCTGTTTGACGCTGCCAACACAAAGGATGGTTATGGCCATCAGACTGTAAAGAAAACAATTGGCTGAAGAGGAAATGAGTTATCCTTTGGGAACCTTGTCATGTCATTTAAACACATACACAAATGATCACACAATGGCAATGCTGATCCTGATCGGACACGAGTACCCTGAGGGGATCAGGGTCACTACGTAAACAGCGTTAGCTAAACACGACCTGCTAACACAGTGGAAAATCCTACAGAGTCCAAATGCCATCCCATCTCTACAGCTTGCTCTTTGTGGTCGAATTATTGTTTTATTGTTCCAGGTTCCCAAGCCAGTTCTAACCAATTTTTGGATGCAATTTGGCCTACATTTTCATGTATGTAATGCAATTACAAAAAATGGGAGAGAAACCAGATTAAAGAGTGTTTTTTAATTTTTTAAATTTAGTTTGCTTTTTGCCGTTTGGTCTTGTCCACTTCATATTTTTATCATTTTAAACTGTCTTTATGAGCATGGCAGCCACATTGGATATTGAACTTCGAAGTTTCCGGGTGTGTTTTTATGTAAAGTTAAATGGGAATTCTGGCAATCCAATTTCCAATTGGAAGCATTGAGCAGATCTAAGAGCACCATGAGACGTCATCTTTAAAACTTTGATAATTAGCTGTTGTATTAGCATGTTATACTCATAGTTGGTCACTAATCGAGGTTGGACAGTACAATGTGTGTTTATGGTTTAGCAAGATAGAGTCAGGAAAGGAGAGATAAACAATTAATCACTTTAGCTTTTCCTGTGGTAAATGTTTGCCAGTCATTTTAAAGCTGGGGAGTAACTTTTAATTTTCAAGTTGTAATTCCAAGTCTTCCTGCTTGTGTCTTTTAAAGCAGGTTTCTGAGTTGTATTTGAAGGAAATCAATCATTTTGTTTTGAAATCCAAAGACAAATTTTAAACAGGTAATTGGCTCAAAGGTCAGGTTGCCTTAATATTAAGTTATTAAATTCAGCTTCATAAAGCCTAGATGTACCAGAGCATCCCTTGATTTAGGAGAATTACCTTCGTAATCCTCTTAGTGGTGGGAAAGGGGTTTAATGCGCCCAATCTTTATGACAGCCACACAAATGGGGGGATCACGTTAGTCTTAGGGGCCCAGGGGTGGGGTGGGGGGCGGGGGGGGGTGGCTGGGGGCGGGGGCTTGCCCACTTTCTGAAAACTTTCCACCCAGGATGGCTCTCCGGTCAGCCATGTGAACCCGCTGACTCTCTGATCGCCTCCATCATGGAGAGAGTGAGAATACATGAGGCAGATAGATGAAGGGGCAATGTGACAGAGGTCAGCCTTCAACTAACCGAAGCATAAAATCTATTCTATAACTGTGTTTTTTTAACACCTCGAATGGTACAGTCTTATCAATCACTTAAAGTTGAACTTTAATCTTTGGCCACAAATGCTAAGCTGCCATTAGTACTTTAGTTAAGAAGCATAATTTGAATCATTATCAACATTCAACTCTTGGTACTTTAGCAGCGTCCAAATGTCAGTAAATGTCAAAAAGCCTAAATTGCAGTAAAAAAAATCAGGTCATTGTAATCCACTTTATCCAGAAGTTGTGTCTTTCTTATGTGTAATCTGATAGGATATATAAACGTGCTTTTGTGTTGGACAGATGTAAGAGGTGAGAACTCATTTATCACCGATTCCTGCTGCTTGGCTTTGAGGTGCTATATGTGTGTGTTTAAGTTTCTGAACGCGATCATGTAGTTCTTAAAACATGAAGCCAGTCTCAACATTTCACTTTTCACCAGTGAAAATGGGAAAAAGAAACAAAGGAAACACAGAGGTGACTTGGTTCACACTGCACTATAACGTCACGGCACTGTGTGGGCAAAGGAGTTAGGGCAGTCACTTTATTGAGTATTATTTAGACAGAAGCTTTCGCACATTTTTATCAATTACTATTTTCCATGGCGTGAATCAATTAATTACATGGCAGAAACACAATCCCTTTAGACATCTAGATTTGGTGAAGACGACTTGTTTAAGTTCATCTGACTATCAGAATGGGGAAGATGGGCAATTTAAGTGGCCTTGAATGTGACATGGTTGTTGCCGCACGATGGGCTGGTCTGAATATTTCTGAAGCTGGTGATCTGCTGGGAATTTAGCTCACAGGCGTCTCTCGTTTACACAGATTTAATTCAATTCAATTCAATTCAATTCAATTTTATTTATATAGCGCCAAATCATGAAACATGTCATCTCAAGGCACTTTACAAAGTCAAGTTCAATCATATTATACAGATTGGGTCAGATTATACAGATTGGTCAAAAATGTCCTATATAAGGAAACCAGTTGATTGCATCAAAGTCCCGACAAAAAAAAAATTTACACAGAAAGAGCTGAAAAGATATCTGGAGACTGATAGTTGTGCAGGTGAAAAAGCAGTGGCGGCTGGCCCATAGGGGGCGCTCAGGCGCTGCCCTCCCTAGATGTGGAGGGGAAAAGTCAAAATATATATAGATTTTAAAAATATTATTAATGTCAGTTTTTACTTAATAGTACGTGGCTACATGTAACAAGAATTATTAAAACACTTCTACCAATTGACTCATTTAACAGTGCATTTCCACCGACAGAACGTATAATTTCTCTTCTTCTACACTTGTGGGGCTGTCACTCAAGGAGCCCCACAAGTGTAGCGAAATAACCAATCGTATACTGTTGCTAGGGAAGATTTATAAATATTTGGCCAATCAGCATCGCCAAAATGAATGGCTTTGGGGCTCCTGGAGTCTTTGCCCCTGCTACACAGTGATAGGTGTATAGGCCAGTTCACGCGTGACGTCACGAGCTACATCCAGGTCACAGTGGTAGGCAAAAACAGTACTGTTTTCACTTACCAGCGTGGCAAAACGGGTGAATTAGAGCGTACTTTTAGTTTATTTTTGGAATCTAAACAATGCCTACGACTTGTTGTGCTCCCGGTTGCACACAGAGGCATTCCAAATCGTCGGATGTACGTTTCTTTTGTTTACCGAAGAAAGAAGAAAGAAATGGATAATTTCAATAAAAAGGATGCAGGCAGACAATCCCAATGGACTGTGGGAGCCATCATACCACGACAGAATTTGCAGTCTACACTTCATCTCCGGTAAATACAACTTAATTTTGCACCAGTCATTGTTCTACTTAAATCATTATATAAATAAAAAATTAGGATATACATTTAAGTCAAGATGTAAACGTTCGTTTCGTAATAATATACGTACAATGTATGCAAACCCTCGAGCATGAGTCTGTGTAAAGGATTAATAACACAAAAACACCAAAATAATCCTTTGTGAACAATGTTTTTTATTAATTAAATGCTTATTGTGGAATCATAGTAATTTTCCGACTTTTAATTTAAATGCATGTACTGGGTTAGGCAGGGAAATCTATTGGCCAGCCCCACAGCCGCCACTGTGAAAAAGCCTTGTTGATGTCTGAGCCCAGAGGAGAAACTCGCTACAACCAAGTTATGTGGAATTTTATTTTTCAATGCAAAACATGGTGAACGTTACAAAAGATGGACTACAATAGCTCTCCATGTTCAACAACTATCAGCATAGAACAGGAAACTGAAACAGTGGCTCACTAAAAGTGGACAAAAGAATGCAAAAACATTACCTGGTCTGACTGCCGTCTTCAACCACTGCCACTACTCCAGTGCTGGGATGACAGATTATTGGAAGTGTCTAGTGAGTAGATACCCATTGTTTTTGTTTTCGTTATAAGTAAAAGTCAGGATGGGATGACAAAAAATATCCACATCTTTGATGTTCCCTTGGAGCACCATCAAATCCATCATCTTCAAATGGAAAGTACCATGACAAACCTACCAAGAGAGGACTGCTCACCAGAACTTACAGACCAGCCCAGGAAAGCTGCAGAGCTCCACAGCAGAGACTGGAGGATCTGCCCAGAGGACCACAATAAGCTGTACGCTCCATAGAGTTGGGCTTTAAGAGTGTCTGGAAAAAAGCCATTACTTAATGGTAAAAAATAAGCTGGCCAATAAGCACATGGGAAACTGCTCAAATGTATGGAGGAAGGAGCTTTGGTCAGATGAGATTAAAATCACATTTATCAGCGACCAAAGGGAACACTGTCTTTGCAGACCCAACATATCCCATCAGCTCAAGAACACCATTCCTACAGTGAAACACGGTGGTGACAGCAGCATGCTGTGGGAATGTTTTTTTGTAGCATGGACTGTGAAACTGTGAAGGGAAATATGGGTTTACCATTATGCACACCAAACATTTCTCCTATTTTGTCCTATTTGTTATTTGCGTCACAATGACAAATAATAACAAATCTCCAAAGTTGTGGGGATGTCCTGTAAATGTAATGGTGCAAACGTCTACACAAAACCCTTTTTTATTTCCAGATTGTGAGGCAACAAAACAACCTCAAGGAGGTAACAACAAAGAGCCTAGAGTACAAAGACAGTCACCAATGGTGAACTGTTGAATGAATGTCTAAGGCAGCAGAAACCTTAGGTGAAAGAGAAGGGCTCTAAAGAATTTTAATTGAACTGATAAAAATGCTGTATCTGTCTGATATCAAGGAAGTACAATCAATTTAAAACACTCAGCACAAACTCAACAGAGGCCAGGGTCTACCCCACCAGACAGAATCCCAGGCTGTGCAAAGATACCCCTGATACAGTCCAGCACATAACAGCCATGTTAAATCCAAAGCATACATGGGTCGCCATATTCAAGTAGCTTGGAAAGGGCACAGGTGTCAGGTATGAGTAGGAAGTCCCACAGTCAAAGTGGAAAGCTCCACCAAGCATGGATGGAATGGTTGGGCTAAAGTCAAACTTTTAAAATCAGACTAATAAACATGTGATCAGTGTGTGGCTAATGTACTGGATATTATGAAAATGCTTTGTTCTGTTAGTTTTGATGTTATCAAAACTAAGGTTTTCCTACCTGTAGTTCATCATGTTACATCACTGCGAGCTTTTTGGAAAAGTAAATAAATCCTCAGAGTGGTAGTAGCTAATAAGCCAGTCAGACGTACACTACATCAGTCTGCCCTATGAATACCCCTGGCCTAATGATTAAACAGCTGCACAACCTCGAAAGCACAGGAACAAACCAGCTTTGAGGTTGTTGCACAACTTTAGTCTGATGCATAATCTAAGGCAGATGTCTTCAACCCTGGTCCTCAGGACCCACTCTCCTGTGTATTTTAGGTGTTTCCCTGCCTCCACACAACTGACCTACATAAATGTTGATGATTGATGATGTCATGCAATAATGTGATTCAGGTGTGGTGGAGCAGTGACAAAACTAAAACATGCAGGACAGTAGATCCGGGGGACCAGGGTTGAAGACCCCTGCTCCAAGGGTTTATTTCATTCTTGGTGGAGCTAAGGCTCTCTGATGATTAGCAGCTGATCTGGTGGATTGACACCATAGACACGCTCAACAGCGCTAGATCTACGCAGCAACATGGAGATTGTTTGGTTGAACAGAGAAACATCAAAGTCATCCATCTATTTATTTGTAGGCAGTTAATATCTGCTAACAAAGCATTCTATACCACTGATATGAACATCTTCAGTTTGCATTGTTTTAAATGGCTAAAGTCAAAAATCAGAAATGTCGCCATTAGCTTGAAGCAGTCCAATTATTTGTTTTCTTTCTGAAAAGCTCACACTGATCTTTCCAAAACAGGTAGCGGAATATAACAGATAAAAAAGTTCTGAAAACTTCACTTCAGCTCTGACAAACAGCAGAGATTGGTTATAGTTTTTACAGGCCTGCAGCTCCCACAGAGAACGTCTTTTATCCTCCTTTTTGTGAATATATAATGTATTAACTGTAGCGGCCCCTCGGATTTATTGATCAAGACGCAGAGAGTTTCAAACGGGTGTTTTTTTTTATTTCGTCCTTTCAACGAGCACCATGCACTATAAACACCATGAACACCGTGAAAACTAGAGAAAAACAGAAGACATACAAAATACAAAATGTTTTTCTGTAGTTTCACAAATAATTGACGCATAAATCATGTTCACATATTTTCATACCTCATTCCGCTCTCCAAGGGCGCTAATCAAAGTTTCTTCCATCCGTTAGCATGCTCTCTAGCTAGACATGCTCTCACAGCTCGGATCTCTTACAAATAAAAGGTGCGAACAATACAAGAATAATAAATGAAATCACAATGCATTCTCTTTCCTTACACTATTCAAACAGATGAACACGATAAATATAATGTACCTTTAAAGTTTTTTACCATTTCTTTCACCGTGCGTGAGCGTGACATCGGGATGAGAGTAGCAGGAAGTTTAACGTCACAAAAAAAAAACGTCAGAAGAAGAAAACAGTGCTCTTCAAAATAAAAGCAGCACAAACCACAAAGTATCACTGTAGAACCACAATGTCTTGTGAACACACAAAATAATACTGTGTAGGACAATATTAATGCCATTTTTATCAGACATTTACATTAACTACTTTCAGGATGGAAGGATAATTTTACCCAGTATAACAAAAAGTGTTTCTGAATAGGATTACCAACTATAGTTTTAATCAGAACTGACTCTTTAAAGTGGCAGTCCCATTGAATTTGCAACTTGGGATTGATAAACTCCAAAGATGAAATGGGAACACTTCTCTGGCACTCTCCAGCCACTGTCAGGCCACACCTCTTCCTTGCATTGTACAAGTCAATACATTTGTTCTGCATCCTGAATCTGAGTTCCATCCACACCCACACATTATGACACCAAATAAATATTTACACTGTGGATGGACACATTGCATGTCTGTTAGGAGTATGAAAATGCTGCTGAACAGTCAAAAGACTTCTTGAAATCTTCCTTTAAAACATGCACCAATGTAGTTCATGAATATGTTTTTTTTTTTTTTGGGTGGGGGGGGGGTCAAAACCTGATCAGAGCCTTGCAGCTTCCTGTATGTCTCTTTTTGTCAAGATCTGCTCAGCACAGGACATGCAACCCAAAATGACTGTTTCTGGATTCTTAACTACGGTCGAAAGGAAGCAAACAACTTTCTGGAGCGAGAAAGAGGCGTGTGCTACCTGTGAACGATCTAAATACTATATGCAGGGCTGGCCGATCTGTCAAAGCAAGCTGGACTGCATGTTATGTTTTTAATAGGTTTTGCGGGTTTTTCAGAAGGGAAATGCATTCCTAATCAGTTCCCACCAGAAAACAGGTTCAGCAAGGTATTTAATTCAATTCAATTCAATTCAATTTTATTTATATAGCGCCAAATCATGAAACATGTCATCTCAAGGCACTTTACAAAGTCAAGTTCAATCATATTATACAGATTGGGTCAGATTATACAGATTGGTCAAAAATGTCCTATATAAGGAAACCAGTTGATTGCATCAAAGTCCCGACAAGCAGCATTCACTCCTGGGGAACCGTAGAGCCACAGGAAGAGTCATCTGCATTGTACATGGCTTTGCTGCAATCCCTCATACTGAGCAAGCATGAAGCGACAGTGGGAAGAAAAACCACCCATTAACGGGAAAAAAAACCTCCGGCAGAACCGGGCTCAGTATGAACGGTCATCTGCCTCGACCGACTGGGGTTACAGAAGACAGAGCAGAGACACAACAAGAGAGACAAAAAAGCACAGAAGCACACATTGATCTAGTAATCTGTTCTACATTAGATGGTAGTAGCGGGTGAGCCGTCTTCTCTGGATGATGTCACAGTTAACAGAACGCCAGACCAGGTGTACCTACTATGAAGAAAAAGAGAGAGAACAGAAAGTTAAAGCAGAAATGACAACACATAATGCATAATTGAAGAACAGTAGAACTCAATATAGTGAGAAAATTAGATCCTGATATACTCCAGTAACCTAAGCCTATAGCAGTAAAACTATAAAGGTAGCTGAGAGTAACATGAGTCACTAGTTATAATTTTTGTCAAAAAGAAAAGTTTTAAGCCTAGTCTTAAAAGTAGACAGGGTGTCTGCCTCACGGACCAAAACTGGGAGTTGGTTCCACAGGAGAGGAGCCTGATAGCTAAAGGATCTGCCTCCCATTCTACTTTTAGAGACTCTAGGAACCACCAGCAGACCTGCGGTCTGAGAGCGAAGTGCTCTGTTAGGAACATACGGGGTAATCAGAGCTCTGATATATGATGGAGCTTGATTATTAAGGGCTTTATACGTTAGAAGAAGAATTTTAAATTCTATTCTTGATTTAACAGGAAGCCAATGAAGGGAAGCTAAAATTGGAGAAATATGATCCCTCTTGTTGATTTTCATCAGAACTCTTGCTGCAGCATTTTGGATCAGCTGAAGGCTTTGAACTGCATTTTGTGGAATTCCTGATAGTAAAGAATTACAATAGTCCAGCCTTGAAGTAACAAATGCATGGACCAGTTTTTCAGCATCACTCCTGGACAGAATGTTTCTAATTTTGGCGATATTCCGGAGGTGAAAAAAGGAAACTCTGGAAACCTGTTTAATATGGGATTTAAATGACATGTCTTGGTCAAAAATAACACCAAGATTTTTTACTTTATTACCAGAGGCCAGGTTAATGCCACCCAGATTAAGTGATTGGTTAAGAAGTTTATTTTTTGAGGACTCTGGCCCAAAGATTAAAACTTCGGTCTTGTCAGAATTTAGATGCAGGAAATTTAAAGTCATCCAGCTTTTGATGTCATCAAGACATGACTGCAGTCGAAGTAATTGATTGGATTCATCAGGATTTATGGATAAATATAGCTGAGTATCATCAGCATAACAGTGGAAATTAATCCCATGCTGTCTGATAATTTTGCCTATCGGAAGCATATATATAGTAAAGAGAATTGGTCCAAGGACTGAACCCTGTGGTACTCCACAGGTGACCCTAGAGTTTGAGGAAGATTTATTATTAACATGAACAAATTGGAATCTGTCTGACAGATAAGATTTAAACCAGCCTAATGCTTTCCCCTTAATCCCTACAGTATGTTCAAGTCTTTGTAGGAGAATATTGTGATCAACTGTATCAAACGCAGCACTGAGATCTAACAGGACAAGTATAGACACAAGTCCATTATCTGAGGCCATGAGAATATCATTAGTGACCTTCACCAGAGCTGTTTCAGTGCTATGATGAGCTCTGAAGCCTGACTGAAACTCCTCAAGTAGGTCATTACTTTGTAAATGTTCACAAAGTTGATTAGCAACTACTTTCTCAAGAATTTTAGATAAGAAAAGAAGATTAGATATAGGTCTGTAATTTACTAACTCATCTTGATCAAGAGAAGGTTTCTTAAGTAAAGGTTTAATAACAGCTACTTTCAAAACCTGTGGTACATATCCATTTACTAAGGATAGATTAATCATGTCTAAAATAGGACCACTGATCAAAGGGAATACCTCCTTAAACAACTTGGTTGGGATTGGGTTTAAAGGCTTAAAGGCTGTTCTGATCACATGACTGCAAATAGGATTTAACATAAAGTCCTTACCCACAATTGTAAAATACATACCAAAGCCTCATAGAGGATAAGTCCTGTACTGAATAAAATATATTTAGGAAAGACATTCATTTTGTAAGAATTTGCGTTTCTTGATTGAGCCAAGCTTCTTAGCGGATGTCTACAAAGAGAACAGCAGAACAAACTTGATCTTGGCAGAACCAGTGACCAAATAGGTGTCACAATTTTAGTGCAGCAAATCTATTTTAAGAAGTGCCATTCTTCCCGTGTCCTTTCGCTTTAATCGTGCATGTATGTTACTATGAGTGTAGGTATTTGACAGAACGGTGCGACAGAGCATACGTGATGAATAGATTTGCCATATGCACGCTAACCTGGACACTTTCATCGCCAGGCCCGGTTGTGTTGACCGAGCACACACTTGTAAAGTTTAACCACCAGGCTCTGGAATATAGTTATGTAATGCAAATGTTTTTCCATGCAAACACAGAAAGGTTTCACCTCCTAAAAACAAAAGAAAGTCAAATACAAACACAGCTAAAAGAGGAAACGCTATCACAGTTTGCATAAGCAGCGGTTACTATAGTAAAGTTCAAGGACTGCAGTCACAGGGAAGATCAGCATATTCCCTTTGATGGTCCTGCGTGTTTGTCTTTTCTCAACTTAGGTGACCTGATTTCAACCAGAAAGAAAAGAACGGAGCTATGAGGCCTACCTTAGATCCTAGCTCTCATGTGGGACCTGAGGAACTTCACAAACTCAGAAAACAGAATCACAAATGTTCCTGTTCATTTGCGGAGATATTGAGTATTTATAGCAACCAAAGGAAGCAAGCTACAGTGACTTGTAAGATTATTCATGATTGAAAGTTTTCACGATTTGTGTGCAGTCGAAGATTAACCTTGCATGCCAACCCCCATGGGGAAACATGGTGGTGGCAGCATCATGCTGTGGATATGCTTTTCTTCAGCAGGTGTAGAGAAACTGGTGGGAAGGTGCTTGGTGCTAAACCCAGGGCAAAGGTGGAAGACGATTGAGGTGGGGGTGCTGCAAAAACATGAATTTTGATGTTCACAGAGGCTCCCCAACCAATCTGGTTAGGATGGATCCTTTTAGGACAGAATTGACTGAAGTGTACCTCTCTCAACTTGATAGAGACATACCTCAAAAGACTTGGAGCTGCACTTACAGCCGCAAAGCATTGATTCAAGGGGACTGCACAGGCTGCCCTTTTAAGGTACTATTTGTTTCAAGTCATAAAATCTATATTGCACCTCTGCTAGATGGGAAATTGAACAGAAATGCAATGCATTAATCTGTTAGGCTGGTGGAGGATCTCAGGCTCCAGAACAAGTGGAGGAAGCTGAGGTTTTGTTATCTACTTTATCCCTGACCTTGTCTGGCCTTCTGAACTTTTTTTCAAACTTTAAAATCTCTGGACCAAAATCCACCGTTTGTTTTAATAGTGGTTCTTTTGTGGCAAACCAAAATATTGTAGTGCAGTTGGAACCAAAGTGTTGCTTTGTATTTTAAGAAGGATGATGGGCCCAGTTAGATTTTTGTCAAATCTGACCAGAGCATTGCTACCCCTGCATGGCTTGGTGCTTCTTATTGATATATTTACTTTGTCACTCTTCCATAAAGGCCAGATTTGAGGAATGCGTGACCAATAGTTTTCTATTCTCCTACCTGAGCTGTGGATCACTGGAGCTCCTCCAGTGTTACAGTGGGCCTCTTGATTAATGATCAAGTCAGTTTAGGTGGATGAGTTATGAACTGGGTACATAACTCTTGAAGGTAGTTGAATGAAATAGATTTTCGATGAACCGTTATGTTAGATCCTAAAGGAGAATCAAATTTCTTTTATAACGATTTGCAATGAAATTGTATGGATTACTTTTATCTGAAGTGAACAGTATCTGCGAGCTCTATGATCAGAATGAACTCAAATCAGCTTCCAGGAACAAAAATTGAAAATGGGTCTATTGGTTTAAGCATTCCTTTGCACACATAAACTGCATTCATAGAACATTCTTATTTACTAGAACGGCATTTTAATGAAAGATTAACACCAAACTAATCTTTTACCTTCCTGTGTACGGATGTCTTCAGGATTACTCTGGTCAGTTCTGTCTGAGAATAATGACAGACCGTTTTTTGTTTTCTGCCATGCTTGTTTCATTTTCCTACATAATGTCCCTGTTGTTCTATGAAACCGAGAAAAGGGCGTGTTATTCTTCACTACCAGGGTTACATGGCACACCTTGATTTCCACATGAATATTTCAACTGCCGTCTGTAAACCTGTGAAGCTGGGAAGTGTTTAATGTGGCTAACAGTTGTCCTGTTGATAGATTCTTCCACCTGAGCTGGGGAGCTCCTCCAGACTGACCTCTTCACTGCTTCTCTGATTAATGCTCGCCCTGCTCGGCCCTTCAGTTTAGACGGAGGGGCGTGTCTTGGCAGGTGTGCAGCACTTCTGGTTCTGTGTGATGCACATTGTTGTGGATTGTTGCTACTAGCCTATAATGGTCTGATCTCCACAGGTGTCCCTGGCTTTGTTTGCAGGATTGTTGCCAAAACAATTCTGCCCTCTCATATTCAGAATGTTGTGAAAACTGTGGCTTAGTGTAAAATTTCCACACTTGAATCGCTCGCTTGTTCTCCCAAGGTAAATGTTTCCTGTGACTGATCACAGGCTGGACAGACGTCGTGGAAACAAAAGTCAGGTGCCTCCTCCTGTTCTTCTGTTTCGTAGCAAATGCTCGATTACAGATGATGTCAGATCGAAGGGAAAGCTTGGTCTCTCTTTTCAGCATATTGTTAAAAACAGCTGGTCTTTGGTTCGTTATAGTTGCACATTAATGAAACAGCCTGACAAACAGGTAGTGTATTGTTATCCACTCTTCTCCAGGCTCCATGCTCTGTTACTGTTGTCCTTACACACTTGTGCTGAGTCATGCCAGGTTATACATGGGTTGGATTACCCGCTGGAGGAGACGCATGCAGCCTCTGAACAGGAACATCCAAACAGCAGCCCCAGCTGAGCAAACAGTTCCAGTAGACTTCATCGTCAGTCTATGAGAAGTCATTTGGATCTGTTAGAATAGGAGATGATCTCTGTCCTTATGGTTCCCTATAATAAAGCAGACTCCGAGGCTCAGGCATTCTGTGGATTTAGACCCTGTCTGAAGCCTTTTGAACGCAGGGCAGACGATCTCTTCATGGCTGTTTTCGTCTCTCATTAAAACAGCACATGTAATCTCTTCAAAATGGCAAATTCTGCCTGTTTTGGTGAAAGGGACATCAGGATTTCCCTCCAACCTAACTGTTATTGGCTCAAAGGCTGGCAGACACAAGCAAGTAAAGGTACTGAGAATCAAAAATAGGTTATATGCGGTGACGTCAGTATTACCTGTTGAACAGGTTACTGTGCAGGGAGCACGGCAGAGGGAGGCTGGACTTTCAGTCATGTGACCTCTTCATCAAAGTATACGCAGCATCTGTTCATAGCAGTATGATGTAGAATGCTGTCATTATATTTCACAAATACAAATTTGATAAGTTGAACAGGCATCTGTATGCAGTCATTTTCACTTGGGTAGTTCTTAATGAAAGTCTTTATCTACAGGTAATATTTTTTCATCCATTTTAGGAGGAAAGCCACAAACAATCCAGTTTGCAATAAGTCATGTATGGAAAAATTCATGTTATATGTTATTTATGGCACAAAACTGTCACTGAACAGTCTCTCAACACGTGAAACAAGTTGGTGGCAGTATCATGCTGCGGAAATGCCAAATGAAGTTGATGGATAGATGGATGGAACTAAATACTGTCCAATCCTGGTAGAAAACCTGTCAGAGGCAGCAAAAGAGTTAATACTAGGGTGGAGGCTGACTTTGTAGCTACAGCCTGAGTGTGGCAAACTAGGTTTAAAAAAAAGGCTTTTCAGTTCAACTTCAGTTGTTTGTTTGAAACGGTCTTTAGAGGGGAGTCAGAATTCTTTTTGAAATCTTGTTGCTTCATGTGGACCCACAGTCAGATTAAAAGTGACAGATTTAAATAGAAATACACACAAAAAGTATGTCTTAACTGCAGAGGAAATAAAATCACTTCAGTAAACTACTGCGGAAAATTGTAGTGTCATGCTAAATCTTTTGTCACTGAGTTATGTCCTGAACTACGTGTTCAAGCAGGAGTCATTTCCTGAAGCAGTTGCCCAGTCATTGTTTAGATTTCCGTTTAAACCATAGACTCCCCCTATCAGATGGACTAATGAGGTATAAAGGATTTGACAATCTCTGATCTTTATGTACAGGAAATAATGTAAATGACTGACGTTAAAGATACAATACCACAAGCAAGAAGACCAACACCTTTAATGCCGTCATATTTTTTAAAAGCGTTAAAAAAGTATTAATTTAAACAGCATAACAATTCAAAGAAACCAAAATGATTATAGTGCATCATTCTATAGGAAAATTAACCTGAAATTGAGTTTGCAGGTGTCAGTGAGACAAATCTGTATGAATAAAGATGACATACTTTTTCTTTTAAGGAATAAACATGTTTAAAGATGCCATTTAAACATGCGGCGGATGATAAAAGGGGAATTTATATAGCTTACAATAAAATATTAGAGGATGTGTACTTTAAAGCACCAGGTATGTAATGCTTACCAAGTCAGCAAATTTCAAATGAAAGTAAAAGTGAAATGATATTCTAATTATTTAACTGGAGGCATAACGTGTTGGGCTTCCATTTTAAAGTACAATATATTATGCAAAAGTAATGCAGTGTAAAAACAAAAAATATGTTGGTTCAAGTAAATGAATAAAGTTCACACATACACACAGGACAGAGTAACCAATTACCTAAGAGTGAGGTTTTTGGTCTGTGGGAGGAAGCCAGAGAACCTGAAGAGGATGTGCATGCACATGGATAACATGCAAACTCCGTGCAGAGATACCGGAATCACCTCAGAGACATCACCATGTCAGACTACTTTTGATGCAGAGACGCAGCTCTAATTCGCGCTTCCCCCCAAGCTCTTGAGATCCTCCACATATCTATGAGTCACACTGCAGAAGAAGCTAATTTAGCCACTTTGGCATGAAATAGTTTGTCCTGTCTGTCTCTGTGTTGCCCTGCGACAGACTGGCGACCTGTCCAGGGTGTCCCCCGCATCTCGCCATTCTTTCAGTCATGACCCAAATCCCCTGATCACAGGTGAGGGTGACCATAGATGAACTGCTAAATCCACAGCTGTGACTCAGCTCTGCATGGCTGCAGAAAAACCTGAAATCCATCTATATGTCACCTGCTCCATCCCACCATCCTCTCTGAACCAAGATGCTTGAACCCCTCCGCTTCAGGCACAGACCTACCCCTGACCCAGAGGAACCAATGTACCTTTGTCTGTTTGAGAACTGTAGTCTCAGACTTAGAGGAGCAGACTCTCATCCCATTGGCTTTACACTAAGTTGTAATGCTCAGACATGCTTCTCTCCATGACAAGTTTGACCTGCACTGTAAAAGAAATAATAAAAAAATCAGACTTTATGTTGATGTAGCAGTCACAGCTCTTGCTTCAGTTATGTAAGGACCTAGAGGAACAAAGTCACAAGACTCTCCAGGTCAACAAAACACATCTGGACTGGACAACCACACTCCCATGACCCTCCTCATCTGAGAGAGTACAGCCTGTCTACACTGATTGGGTAAGGCATAATACGTCACTTCCTGTTTTGCTCCTTTTCATGGACCTGTGTGATGTTTCAGACTCTCTTGATTTGATCTGAGTTCTCTTTATTGACAACTGGATAGTCTGAACTGGACCTGTCCAGGGTGTACCCCGCCTCATGCCCATTAACCGCTGGAGATAGGCACCAGCACCACTCGCCACCCTACGGGGGATAGACATGTTAGAAAATGGATGGATGGATGGATGGATGGATTGATTGATAGATTGATCTCTCCATTGTTCTAATCCCAAAACCATGTTAAAAGACCCGTTTTCTGTTGCTACACTTTATGTTTAGTAACCCTTCATGTTTTTCCAGGTTTTTCTAGCGCTGATAAAGGGTCGCTAGCTTAACATTATCTTCAGCACAACTAAGGCTCTCCTGTTTTTTCCATGTCTGTGTCTGTCTGCTCCTCGCTTCTGCTCTCTGTTAGATCTTTAGTTACTCCCCTGCCCTCTTCAGAAACAATAGTACATGTAATAAATGTAGTATTTTTGTAGCTTTGGAGACATGGGTGTTGTAATTGGAGGCCCGGCTCCTTGCTGTTAAAAAAACCTAGCAGATAGCTGAGGCCCCTCAGCTAGCGCAGGGCCACCATGGGCTCACATAGCGATTCTTCAGCAGAGGCCACACAGCTGGAACCTCAGGCTGGCCTGGTGAATGTACCTAGAAACCATAGTCCACAGGTCACATCTGAGTTTCAGATGGATTGTTTGATTTCAGATTTTCTCCGCTCAACAACACCCTGCTAACAAGCCGCCTCAATAGCCAGAAAGGTGGCATTAGAGATACAAGCAATGACCATAGTTAAATCCTACCTGAAAGTGCTGGCTAACGATAAGTGTAAATACAGTAAGACTGTTATTGGTTGCTCAATTGTTACTGGTGGTAATGAAGGTCACCAAAGTTAGTGTTGCTTTGGTGCGTAAATTTGCTAAAACAATGTCAGACTCCATCAGTTTCTCTGCTCCTCTGCCTGATCTGACCAGTGATGACACGTTTAGCTGCATGTCATCATTCAACCACTGGTTGTCTAGGTGGTGTCCTAAAAATTACGTGGACTACATTGATAACTGGAAAACTTTCTGGGGAAAACCTGGTCTGATCCAACGAACCGGCATCCATCCCGCTTTGGATGGTGCAGCTCTTGTTCTAGGAATCTGGATGAATTTATCCAAAATGTTGATGACCCAGGCTCCAGACCAGGAAGCAAAGCCGTGCTTTAGCACACCTCTCAGCAGCTTCTGTGCTGTTAATTACCCATTGAGACAGTGTGTTAGCCATGGCTAAAACCCAAATAGATTAGAAACTGAGCTAAAGGAAGTAAATCATAAAAATCAATGACTCTGACTGAACAGACAATTAAAACAATTAAATGTGGTTTATTGAACACAAGGTCTGTCTTTTTCAAAGACAATGTTAGTTAATAACTTAATTTGGAATGACCGATTGATTTATTTTGTCTCACAGAAACCTGGTTGCAGCAAGACGATTGTTAGTATAAATGAATCAACTCCTAATTATTTCAAATTTCTAATTCCTTAAAAAAAGCTTAGTTATTCATTTAATCTGGATGGCACTAAATTGGCCTAATAAACTAAAAAAAACCTTGGTGTTATGTTTTTAGTACTTATGTTCCACAATGGGTCAGCACACTGAGTGCAGAGAAGCTACAGGACAGGTTAGTTTTCTTTTTAAGTTTTCAAAATAGGTTGCTGCAACTTTCAAGAATGATTAAAGGACCCAAGTCTGTCATGTTCTCCTTGATGCAAACCAAAATGTGTTAAAGACACACCTGTTATTGAACCCAAACAAAATGGCGTTGTCTCTAAAAGTCCAGACAGGCCAGAACCCAGACCTCTTTGTGTATGTGTCGGGCTGAGTGGTTCTACGGTTACACCTGGGTGCTGATTCTCTCGCCATGTCGACATCTCTGCCACTGTGTCAGTAGAGTACCACCCAGCACCTTCCAGTTAAAACTAATCAAGGGGCCAACTGTGATCTGACGCTTTGGATTCTGAAGAGGTAGCCATAATTCCAAAAGGACTTGATTCAATGCTGTGAGGTGTACCCCTTTGGTAATATCTAGATATTTATTTATTTATTTATAAATAGAGGAGGCTAAAATTAGCCAGTTTTTGATCATTCGTTTCATGCATATTGTTCCAGAATGATCACCAAGTGGTTCAAAATAATGATAATTCAGAAAAGATAAGAAATACCTATAGTTCCACAATGGGGAAATTTGGGCATGACAGTGGCAGAACTCATAGTCATAAACTAAATTAGTAATAATTGTTGTTTTTATGGCTTCTGGCCTTGGTCAGAAAGTGAACTGATAGAAAAGCTGATCATTTCTG